>NC_080029.1:112796652-112909982 GCF_030020395.1 Manis pentadactyla
TAAGTGGGAATAGGTAACTCATGCTGAATTTTAAAGATTCCTTTCTTTCTTTTTGTGGACATTTAAGTCTTTAACACATTGGGCTTGCTTTTTATATATGCTGCATGTTAGTGATCTGATACCATTTTTTGTCTTACCTGGATAACGTTTTTCCCTACCCTATTTTTGAACAATTCTTCCTTTCCCCTATGACATATAATCATTGTTACATATCAAAGGTCTAAATGTGCACTGTTTCTAAGCTCTTTTTTTGTTCCATTTCATTGTTCAGTTTTCCTGGTCTGGTCCCAATAGCACACTGTCATAATTATTGTAGCTTCATAGTACGTTCTGATATCTGAAATGGCATATTCCCCACCTCTTGCTTTTCTTTAAAATTTCCAGGTTATTTCTGACCCTTTACTCCTCCAAATATAGTATATTTTAGAATCATTTCATTCAATTGCATGAAAAATCTTTTGGGGAGTTTGATTGGAATTGAATTGACTATTTCTCCACTGGAGACAACTGATACATTTCTGGTATTAAGGCTTCCTATCCATGATCATGGTATTTCTCTTCTTTCATTCATGATACTTTTAACATTTCTTAATATATTTCTCTAAATGTCCCTATAGTGGTCTTGATTTCTTCTTTAAATGATGAATTTTTTTGCCCTCGTTGTGTTGCTATGATTTGCACGAGCAAACCGCCACTCTTTCCTATGTACATTAACCGTATCCAGCTGTTCTGGGCTGCCTCCAGCCCCAGGACAAATTCATTACCACCTGCACTCACTAGTCAAAGAGAACCCCTTCCCCACCAGTTCTCTGAAGTCTTTCTCGAGAGTTGATCTTAGAGCCCGGATCCAGGATCCATTCTGGTGAAGCATCTTAGAATTAGAATCACAAGCCCTTTACAAACCTCCTTCCTCGTTCCTACAAATCTCCTTGAAGCTGGATACAATATTCATAAGGAGGTTCTGGATGACATTCCCAGGGAAAATCTTAGGAATAACCAACTTTTTAATCTCTTGAGTTAACAACCAGCCTACCCGTGCCTCACAGAATGGTCGAGCAAAACAAGAGGAAAGGTATTTGTAGTCTGATGATCTAAACTTGTACATTCTCCTCCAGATTTCCAACTCAAGGCAGACAGCCCTGGGGAGTCCACATGGGCGATTCCATGCTGGGCACTGGTGTTAAAAGTATAGGTGAAGGCAGTCCTAGGAGTTCTAGGAAGAATTCTACTAGTTGTTCCAGAACACTATATTTAGGGACACCAAAATATGTAGTACTTCATTTACCTCCCCCTTAAGCCAATATTCTAGACAATTGGAAATTACCTTTAAACACCAATAATTTTATGTTAATCATTTTGATGGAACTCTTTCTAAATCACATTTTATACCACTTTGAATATATGTTTCTCTATGCCTTCTTAAACAGATTATATTGAACATAATTTGACCTTTTCTTGAAAATGCAAGGACTTCATGAGTACAGATTTTTGCTGTCACAGTGATTCCTTCAGAACTAATATGCACTCAGTTGTTTGAATCTTGAGTTCTTACTCAGGTTAACAAATATTTTTGAGCAATTATGATGTGCTGGATACTGTTAGGTGCTTTATCTCTTTTTCACAATCATTTCCTCTTTTATCTGTTATTAGGCAGCAGTATACTTGCATTTAGAATTTCTCTCCCTATGTATGTATATATTTTTCATGTCGGGGGTAAAGAGCTGACATTGTAACAAAGTTTGAGGGAGGCATGTCTCATACAGTAGGGTGAAAACCCAATCACTGTGCTTATGAACCCCATTTCTAATCTGCTGATTCTACTGGGGATCCAGGTACATCAAATGAATTCAGATTGTTAAGGGAAGAGGGAGTAAGTATGAGATTTGCCACATCTCTTTTAGGTGATAAGATTCCCGTTTCTGATTACTACTAGGCTGTTGGCTGCTAATACTGGAAAATGAGATTAGTAATTGCCTTTCGGCAAGAAGTCATAGCATTAGAACTGAGAAATGTGGTCACTGATGACACTAGTTTGTTGACTCTGTGTGTGTGTGTGTGTGTGTGTGTGTGTGAGAGAGAGAGAGAGAGAGAGAGACAGAGAGAGACAGAGAGAGACAGAGAGAGAGAGAGAGAGAGAGAGAGAGAGAGAATGTGTGAATGTGTATACAAGGTTCCCCTTGTCGTCTGCAGGATGGCTAGTAGATCTCCCAGTTTTCAGGAAGTTTGCTCAAAGATATTTACTTGCCTTTTACAGAGCCATATTCCCTTCTTTTGGAGAGAATTGTCCTGGGAGAAGAAAGGACATTGATAAATTAGCAGTTTCATCACTGTGAAGTAATATTCAGTGAGCCATTAGTTATATGTTATTTTTAGATACCATACAAATTTTTTTCATAAGCATAAACAGATGAAATTTTCAAAGACAATGTATATACATATATATTTATATATATGCATTATTTATATATACATACACACACACTTTTATATATATATATATATATATATATACACACACTTACATATTTATATATAATTTTGTATCACCTTCTTATACACTGATAGGAAGAAAGGAAGGCATAGAAACGTAAAGTCTGTTGCCCCAGGTTATACAGCTAGTGAGTGGCAGGGCCAGGCCTGAAGCCGGGACCTCTGGGAATCCACATTATCGGCCCTCATAACTCTTTGCTCACCTTCAGCTCAGCCAGCAACCCTTAGAGGAATGAACAAGCTATGGAAACCACACAAATATATTCTGAGATAAGTTTTAAAAGGTATAAAAATGTAAAGATGCAGGTATATCCTGAATTTCTGTGACATTTCTTTTACAAAATATTTCCTTAGTTATTTCATTTTCCTTTTAACTTCCTTGGGAGATAAAAAGACGGAGGAATTAAGATCACATTTTAAAATTGTGTAAATAAGGCTCATAGAATTGGAATCATGAGAAACTTTGTGTTTTACAAATTTGGTTCTGTAGCTTGAGTCAGATGAGGTGAAGTGCCCTCTAATCAGTGCTCAGGGAGCGTCTCTGTAAAGACGGCTCAAACTCAGGGCACGTGACCGTCATGGGACTCTGATAACCTTGATGAAGACACTCTGTTTTTCCTCTGATGGGTAGTCAGATGAATACTTTGATGAACCATTGGGGATGGATGATGGGACATATCAGAAAGTAGGCTAAGCCTCGTCCTAGAGAGGGGGAGTCCAGTTAATTTTTTTGCTGAGTGGGATATGGAAGAATAACTTGCTCAGAACAATTGGAGTCATGGTCACTGTGGGCATGTCTGACATATACCCAAACATCTGGATGACCCCAGGGACAATGGTGGATTATTGATGTTTGCTTTTTAGGAAAAGAAGACTTCTTTTTTTTCTGAGGTTATCAAGGCCATATATTTCATGCCAAAAAAGTTCTGGTGAATGTCAACCTTGCCTGTAAAACCAATATACATTACAAAAATAAATAGAAATTTATCTTTTAGTAACCTGTGAACTTGCTGCCCCAAAATGCCAAACAGGCAAAGAGCCGTGATGCTCTGCATCCAATTCTATGTCCTTCTGACCTTTGCATATGTGCTGGTGACATCACGATGTTAAATATGAACAGTCTTGGAGCTTTGTCATAAAGAAGTGATGACTTCTTATGTTAACTCATGGGGCAACTCTGATCAGACAGTGACAGATAACCCTGGTGCTCTGTGTTTTGAAAGATTCGGGACCATGTTGGGATCATCTGGCCATTTACATGGCTGTAAGAGAGGGAAGACAGTTGTCTTCTTTGTTTCAGGTGGGAATGCTTTGAAATTACATCTAGTACTGTTCTTGGAACGTGCACATGGGAAGATTTGTGTATGTTTCGTGGCTTATAGTGTTTTGGAAACTGACAGGCAGTGGCACTGAGTGAGAGGACGCAGGTTGGAACACTCACCTTATTATCTTGGCTGTTATATTTTTTTGCCGAGTTCATGCTCAAGACTTTTGATCTAGGGGGAAATGAACCAAGATAGGGATTGGATAAAGTACACTCAAATATTCATACTACATAATGATTATTTTAAAAGTTTTATATTCTAAAGCTGTGCTGTCCACTATGGAAGCCAGTGGCTACATGTACCTATGAACTTTAAAATTAATTAAAATTAAAAAAAGTCAGTTCCTCAGTCACACTAACCATGTTTCAGGTACTCAGTAGGTGGCCATTGGCTACTTATTGGATGGCACAAAGTTTTACTGGGCAGCTCTGTTCTAGAAACTTAGCTTAGCACTGAAGCCATACTTAATGTTCAAGGAGGCTCTCAGGAAACTTGAAGGTATCCTTCAGAATTCCAAGAGCTGGTACCCTGTGGCCCTCCCAGGCCACAATGCACACCAGGGCTATTTAGAGGCGGTATGAAGTTTGGGTCTCTTTACCTCGATCCCAAGATTCTCAAATATTTAATAAATGTAAGTACTTCTTGACTAAGTTAAGATGTAACTTCTAAAAAGGGGCCAAGAAATGGGAGTGAGATTTTTGACTTTGTTTTCTCACCATTTCAATTCTAGACAAACTCAGAAAGGAGGGGCTTTTGTCTTACCATTTCTAACCTTTAATGGTCATAGTTTAGTAGTTAATATAGCGTACAGTTTGAGTGTTGTAATATGGTGGCCTTCGTGTGTCCAGAGGTTAGTTTCGTGCCTGTCTTACATGGCTTAGTCTCTATGTTTTTGGGGAAATGAGGGTGGTATTAGATTAAAGGGCTTTTCTGTGCAAGTAGGAATGTCCTACTCATCAGAGTGCCTGACCACCAGCCCTTTTAAAATCAGATGTTCCTGCCCTTAATATAAACCTGAGTAGTTGAAAATGTGATAAAAGCATGAAGGGAGATGTGTTTCTGTGGTTTTTTTTAAGAAGGATGGAAGAAGGACCTGCATTTTAAAGTTGATGTGGTTTAGTGGGAGTCAAACAATCACTAACAGGAGGGAGAGAGATGTGGTGTTGGGGCTCACTCAGTCCCAAGTAGGAATTGGTCAGAGGAATGTTTGCTCTGACCCAGGCTGAGATGGAGTCACCACTAAAACCAAGAAGTTCCTTTTTTTGCCAAAACTCACACTTCTGTCTCAAGGAGCCGAGTCTCTGCTTCTTCTTCTATTTTCCTCCGAGTTTCCTGGTACTTCTTCCAAGAGAAATAAAAGAAACCACAGTCACTAATTAGAAGCCTTACGCTTTTTCTAATCATAAGCAGCATGTATTATTACGTGGTAACATGAATGCCTGGTCTCCTTCTCCAGCCCCCACACCCACCACCACTCCTGGTCACTCGCTGCGCTTCCTACCTTCCCAGGCAGGTCCCTGGGTGATTGGCGTCACGAAAGGAGCAGTGCTCGTTATGAATTTAAGAGCACAGAGGTCAGGAGACCAGGGCTGTAATGGAATGATATTGGTGGTGGGTTGTCAGGGACCCAAAGTCCCTTTGTAATGCCACTTTGAAGAGTTAATATTGTCCTAGATAGTGTTCTTTGAAAAGCCTGGTTTCATATTATCCTGTACCTTACAAACCCTTCTCTGTCCCATTACCGAGAAACTGTACCTTAATGCAGAAGACCTGATCTTTGCAGAGCTGGGCCACATGTGCATAGTCTTCCTTTATCTGGGAAACCAAAATTCAGTCAAATTTCTTTCAGGAAATTTCTCTAAGAACAAGAGTATACTTGTTTCCTCCTAAATCCCAGACCCTAAATGTAGTTTTCTAATTGTTCTAAATATGTTTTTGCTGTATATATGAACTGATTTTTTTTTTTTTTTTTTGAGGATAGATAAGCTTTATTTTGGGGGGGGGGATTTTATTTTGGGACAGTTGGGAGAAGAATAGATACTAATTTGTTGAAGATACAGATACAGAACATATCCTGTAAAAATTATTGAAGAGAAGGAAACCTAGGAGACTGCATTTATCTTCCTTTCCTTCATCCCCTCCTCAACCCCATAATGGTTCTGGATCTGGAGCCTTATTATATATAACTCAATCATTTGCAGAATGTATTGCATCGTCTAACTGAACATCAACTTTTCCCTCCTCTGGGAGAAGTAATACTGAAATGACTACCATCACCTTGGCCAGTTCCTTCTCTTGGTCAGCACAGGAAGCTTCCAGCTGTTGTAACTTAACCTACAGAAAGGGGAGGAGATGGATAACTCAAGGTGCAAGCAGGCTTCCATTCTGAAATGCTGTCTCAAAGGTTATCTTACAGGTGGTTGACGTGCATCAGGTATGGTATGAGATGTCTTTTTAATGGAGGAGAGTCAAACCATGCAGCGTCCTTCTGGTGACCCTGCCCTTCTACACTCCCAAGCCCTTAGCATTCATCAGGGCTCCACTCACGCTTAAACTACAATTCTTAGCTTCCTTCCTTCTTAGCTATTTCTCTTAGGAAAAACATCAGTCTTGAAAAACTTCAGTCTCCTTTTTCCTTTTATGTACTTACTGCTCACTCCTTTTTTTGCTCCCCGTATTCCTCCTTCTTTCTTTTCCTTCCTTATTTGATGAAAGCCTATTCTATATTGGTGGCTATGTCGGAGTGATGGGCAGAGGGCCATGAGAGTAGAAAGGATACAGTGGTGAACAGGATTGACAGGCAGAGTCTCTGCCTCACAGAGCTGACATTCTACTTGGGGACATTAACAGATAAGTCAACATGATAATGATAAATGCTATGAAAGAAATACAAACAGAAATGTAGTGACAGCGATGGCATGAGAGCTATCATAGGTGAAGTCCTGTCTGATGAGATGATACTGGGTTGAACTCTAAATGGTAAATATTAGCCAAATGGAGATCTGGAAGAAATATGTCCCATGCAGGGTTGCAGCAAGAGCCAGGACTGTGTAAGAGCACATATGTAGTGTGTATGTGGAAGTTATGTGGCTGGAGCGCGGGGAAACACCTGGTGAGGAGGAGATGAGGTGGGGAAAGGTTGACATGGATGAGATTGTGTAGGGCCTTGTTGCTTCTAGAGTTTGGTTCTTTATTTTAATTGCAGTGAGAAGCCAGGTGTGAACTCGAAGTAGTAAGGACATAATCTGATCTGTGTTTTTAAAGAGTAAGTCTTTTCTAGGTGTGAAAAGTAGGTTAAGGGTAAGAGCAGAAGCAGGAAGACTAAGAGGCTGATTTGGCACCCAGGCAAGGGCTTACGGTGGCTCGCAGAAGGGTAATAGTAACAGAGGAATAGATGTGCTTGGGCTCTATTCCCTAGTTAGAGCAGACAAGCCTGCGTTTTTCCTTCCTTCCACTTTTAGCTCTACTGTTCCCACTTTGATCTAGTACCATTGTTTCACATCTGAAGACTTCTAACGGTTCCTTTCCTCTTCAGTCAATTATACCGAGGGCCAGAGAGCCAAATGTGTCTAAGGGCTGTATTTTCAGAGGCGCAGCAGGCATACCATTAAACTGATGAGCTGATTGCCAGGATGTAAGAACAGAAGCAAGAGATGCTGTGTATTTCATAGAATTAGAGAAATCACTTGAGAATTCTACAACACATGTAGGCAAATGGGAGTGACTTAAAGGGTCAGTAATGCTTTAGAGTTCTTTGGAGGTGGGCTAATAGCTTCTGGGAAAATAATGGCCATTGTTCTGACAATACGTGGAACTACCTATAGTCTTTCTGCTCAGCTGAGGTGACACAGCATCACGAGACTTAAAGCCTTGCCGTGGGCTCTGCTGGGCTGCTGTCAAGAAAACTTGTTTTGAGCAGAAGGAAGCAAATGCAGTTAGTTATATGGCAAGGCTAGTCAAGGGGCTTCATAAGCCTTTCTAATCTGAGCCCCAAGTTTATCCTGAAGCACATGCAGGCTCCACATTTCTTCCTTTCCTGGACAGGCATGGCCAAGCAAGCTGTTTTGGTGGCTTTGGACTTCCTGTTTGTGGCCATCAGTACTAATTTGGCTGACAGGAAATAGGGAAGTAATTCTCTGTTTTTCACTTTCTATTTCTATTTTCAGTGTGTCCCTATCTGCAGGGGCTGCACAGACGTAGTATGGGCTTAAGAGTGAGCTTAAGAAGCTAAAGAGAAATAAGGCAAGGGCAAGACGGAATTGTACAGAAAGTATCAAGTAAGAATTTTACCTGCTTTCTGAATAAAAAAATAAGTCCACCTTTTTGCATCTTTGATCAGATGAATTGTGGTTGTGCCCAGGTTTTTATCTTTGGAACACAATTAGAGAAATGCTAAGCAATGTCTGATGATGCACTCAGCAGGTGGAGGTCACTAAATATTTGAGTGATAAATTGAATGAATCCTTTTCTGGATGGGAGTCAGTGATAGAGTGTGTAAATTACCTAGCACACAGTAGATTGACAAATCCTAGCTCTGCTCTATGAATTCATACATTTGCCTCAGCTAGACTTTTAAATAATCACATTAAATATGTGATGTTTCAAGGTTTTACTCTTCAAAAAAAGGAAAGAGTTTTAAAAATGCACAATTTCATTCAGTTTTCAAACTGAGGCTGGAAGGGGCTGATTAAATTGCCTAACTTCATATACCTCACTAAGTGCTGGGACCAGGATATAAACTAGGGACTTCAGTGTTATGTATGCATTGTGCAATTGTGTTCCGCTCTTCCTAAAGGAAGAGAAACAAAATATATGGCTTCAGAGTGAAATTCCTTACCAAGGGCAGAAAAGAATTCAGTACTCAGTAGTCTAGGCTTAAGTCTGACATGGGCTAAAACTACAAAGAATTTATCCCAGTTTTGACAGTTGTTTCCACTTAAAAGCTTGCTTCCTGGTTGTGTAACCCAAACCCACTCAAGATTGCTTTTTCATTTACCTTTGAGTCTTCTAGTGGTCCCTTTAGATGGCCTTGTTCACACTTGGGTGCCTTCTGCGATTTCCTTGTAAGCTATGATTTTAAATAAATACATATTTCAAATAAAAATGCATCAAATAAAAAATACTAGAAGACAAACACACTGTTTTGTGTGTAGAGCCAATAACATGGCCTTCTTCTCACTAGTTTTGGCCACCGGTGCTAGAGTCTGCACAAGCAGGAGTACTTCCCTGAACCCTATGCCATTCCGGGCTGCAGAGGGCTGCAGGCGTGGGTCAGAAAGTAGGGCGATCATAGGAGACCCACTGTATTTTGAGCAGGAGTGGAGGTAGAGTGAATGCCTGGATAAGGAAAGGGGAAGCCCTTGGGATTTAAGTATTTTTAAAAGTCTCTGTTGAAAATAAAATTAAGCTTTCACCTTCCAACAAAGTGTCAGTGGATTCCATTTTCTTGTGATAGAATGAAAAACCCATGGGCTCACCAGATAGCCCAAATGTCGCACCCACTCCCTTCACCTCACGCTCGCAGGGGGAGCCCATGGCATTCAGGTACGAGGCCCAGCCTCAGGAGAGTGGGGCAGGGGTAGAACCCGCCCCCAGCACAAACTTTTCTGACACGTGGGATCCTCTAGGATCATTTTCCCTCCCTTGTGTCTTTGACAACTGAAGCCGCTGCGGGGAACGTGGGGAAAACTAGAGCCCCAACCCACCTTTTTTTGAAGTTCTCTTATACCGTGCCCCAGAGTCTCATTTTTCCTTTCCTGTTGAGAGAAAGAAGCAGAGCATAGGTGTGGATCTCCCTGCTGCCACCCATCTTTATTCAGCTGATTGTTCTCCCTTTCACCGGGTGCTTTTTCCCTGCAGTAACCCTACCTCACTGCATACTGTCAGGTCAAGGACCTGTGGTTTGATTTCCACATATATATGTATATACCAGCTCACCAGGATAGACATGCCCACATGCAGGGCTTCCCAATATTAAATATTACCAAAGAAACTGTGCCACTGACACATATTTTACCATGACGTCTTTGACTATTCTTTGCATGTAAAAAAGAGGAGACTAGCTTCTCTGATGACTAATGAGAGACAAGCTGAGGAATAAAACCTATGAGATGGCTCTTCCTAGCTTCTTGCTTACAAGTCTGGCTATTTCTTCTTCCAGGTCTTGCAGCGTTCCTTCCCTTTCCACGGTGGTACTATTCTCCTTCTCCCAGTCATCGTCTTCTGTCAGGTCTTGAGTCTGGGTGATCTCACTTTCCAGCCTGAACGACACAAGCACATAGTGTGAGGAACAGACAGCTTCAGAACTGGAAAAACACATCTGTCAGTTTTAAGGGTTACTTCAGTGTCAGTAAATATGGCTCTCAAGTTGGAAACCCATTTTTCCTGAGTCCTTACCATCATAATCACTTCAAAGGCAGGAAAAAAAAAAATCACTTCGAAGTTTGACCTGAGTCCTAAGTCAAACACCCTAGTGTTCTTTCAGCTCAGGTGAATATCATCCAATCTTTTAAGAATCTCTTTGAAACTTGCTATAATTCAGGGTTTGAGCCACAGAAAATGCCAAAGAATGAAGAAGAAACTGCTACATAAGATATAGGTCTCTAGAGCAAGTAGGAAAATTCAGGTTTGTCTCTTCTCCTCTATCCCATCCCCTTGATTGGGAACGTCCCTCAAGAAAACCCAGCACTCACCTCTGTATGTCATCTTCTTTCTGGTGGATTTTGAGAAGAAGTTCCTGATTTGCTTTATCTGTTCTTTCGAGGTCTCTTTCAAGGTCCATGTTCAAACAGTGAATGTTTCTGTTTGACTGGGTCAGTCTTAAGATCTCCACCTCCTCTGACCTATAGATTCAGCCCACGAAAGGAACAAGGGCCAGTTATCTCAGGGTCAGGGATCTTTGGGCCAGAAGGGATATCTAGGAGACATGTAATTCAACAACCTGGCTGTTTCTGGGAGCACACCTTTCCTTTTTCATAGGAAATTGTATTTCTTAATCATGCCCTTACAGTTTGTTTCAGTAATTCTCGACTCAGTGAGCAAGAGAGGATTTTCCCAGGCTTTCTTGATCAAAGTGCTCAATATAATAGTACACCTCCTCCCTGGTTCCAGGAGAAGTTTGTTTCCTTAATAGCCTCTTGTATTGGAGAGAATGGTTTCTCAGGCAAATGGTGCACAAAATCTGCTCATGAAATACACTTCCATTGAGTTATTTTCATCCAGGCACCTGGCACATCACTTAGAGTTGGTTCCTGCCTTATGCCGCAAGAGCTCTCCACCAGCAGATGGGGCTTCTGTTTCTCCCTCCCTCCTCCCATCTCAAACCATGTCCATTGCCTGCTACAAAGCTTGAGAATCTACCATGGGAGTTACTCCACCGAGTACACAGAGATATGATCCAGGCATTCACTTTCAAGAATACAGACATCTTTTTTGAAGTAAATTTCAGTGTAATAATGGTAACACCTCAGTGCTTTAGAAAGGGTACCTGGCAAATGGGAAGCTCTCAATAACTTTTTCTTTCTGTTGTGTGTCAGTTAATTGGTTTCTCTTTGAAACGATTAACTGGGAATAAAGTGTGAGGGAGAGGTCTTTTGTTTTGAGTGGGAATGGGGGATGATTTTGGCAAAGTAAGTCCTTCCTTGGAAGGGCTGATTGGATGCAGGATTTACAACAGTTGTCACTTCAGGAGGACATGGAGTGCTTGGGGTGGTGTCAGCAGGGGGTTGGACAGACGGGAGCGTAGGAGGGAGGGAGGTGGAAGATGAGGGAAGTCATGAAGACCAGACCTGCTCCACACCTTGGTCCTTGGATGTGGCTTTGCATAATGATGATACTTACTCGCGATCTAGCTGATCCTCCTCGGGTTCTTCCATTGTAGATTCCCTAAAATACCAGCAGAGATGTATTGGATGAATTGGGGAAATGGGTCCATTTGTGAAACACAGAGTAACTCGCCAAGAGTCCCAAAGGATAGGGACAAAATTAAGTCAACTGATTTCCTCCCTCCAACCCCCCAGGTTTTGGCCATGACAAAACCCAGCCCTTTGATTCTTCTGTCCCTGATCTGACTGTACCTCAGGTAAGGATACAGTGAGGATACAGGGATAATGCTGGAAAATTCAATGTGTGTCCTTCTAGTGGGTACATGCGGAGATGGTTCTCTAGAACAAGAACCCTTTCAAACTTTGCTCCAGGTAATTAGAATCAGTAAAGGTCATCCATTCCTCTGAAGTCCCTTTTTGCTCCGTGCCCGGCTGCTTTCCTTAAGGCCCCGTGGGCATGAATGTAGGTGCATGACCGCCCTGAAAAGTAATCTTTCTGACCTCTAGCCGGGACTCTGTAGGGATCTTCAGATATTAAGGTATTTAGTATTAAATAGGGCTCAGAAAAACCAAGCAGAAGTAGATGATTTGGTTCATTCTGTACCTTAGTTTCCTTTTTTTCTCCAATTCTTCAATAAACTCTGTCCCCCTCCTGTAAATGGCTTCCTGATTCTACCTTAGTCGCTCAGCTTCTGAAGTCTGATCTTTCCCCACTGGAACCAACCAGTAGAGTGTCAGAACCTTCCGAAGGGTCAGGACTCTGCTATTGACAGGATGGGTGGGGCAGCGTGTCACAGTGGGGTGGGTGACACGCGGGGGTTGGATAGACGGGGGAGTGTAGGAGGGAGGGAGGGGGAAGACGAGGGAAGTCATGAAGAGCAGACCTGCTCCACACCTTGGTCCTTGGATGTGGCTTTGCATAATCATGATACTTACTCGCGATCTAGCTGATCCTCCTCGGGTTCTTCCAATGTAGATTCCCTAAAATACCAGCAGAGATGTATTGGATGAATTGGGGAAATGGGTCCATTTGTGAAACACAGAGTAACTCGCCAAGAGTCCCAAAGGATAGGGACAAAATTAAGTCAACTGATTTCCTCCCTCCAACCCCCCAGGTTTTGGCCATGACAAAACCCAGCCCTTTGATTCTTCTGTCCCTGATCTGACTGTACCTCAGCTAAGGATACAGTGAGGATACAGGGATAATGCTGGAAAATTCAATGTGTGTCCTTCTAGTGGGTACATGCGGAGATGGTTCTCTAGAACAAGAACCCTTTCAAACTTTGCTCCAGGTAATTAGAATCAGTAAAGGTCATCCATTCCTCTGAAGTCCCTTTTTTGCTCCGTGCCCGGCTGCTTTCCTTAAGGCCCCGTGGGCATGAATGTTGGTGTATGACCGCCCTGAAAAGTAATCTTTCTGACCTGCAGTCGGGACTCTGTAGGGATCTTCAGATATTAAGATCTTTAGAATTAAACAGGGCTCAGAAAAACCAAGCAGAAGTAGATGATTTGGTTCATTCTGTACCTTAGATTCCTTTTTTTCTCCAATTCTTCAATAAACTCTGTCCCCCTCCTGTAAATGGCTTCCTGATTCTACCTTAGTCGCTCAGCTTCTGAAGTCTGATCTTTCCCCACTGGAACCAACCAGTAGAGTGTCAGAACCTTCCAAAGGGTCAGGACTCTGCTATTGACAGGATGGGTGGGGCAGCGTGTCACAGTGGGGTGGGTGACAATGGTCATTCATGCAGAGTTCCAAGGCTAGATGGGTGCGTGTGTTTTATGGCCGAGTCTTCCGTTTGGTGGTGGTCAGTTCAATGGTTGTGATTCCTGGGTAGTATGAAGGGGTGGTCCCTGTGTTTTATTTTTCTCGCAGTTTGAGCTTCCTCTCTGCCCGAGTGTGGCTATGGGAACCTGGGTCCTAAGGCAGCAGTCTGATCCCATAACCGCTCATTCATCTGACACACACTGAAACATCAGAAGAGCGCTTATGGATGCCAGGCACTGTTCTAAGCATGGGGGAGACAGAGTGAACAGAACAGCCCAAACACCTGCCATCACGGAGTTTACATTACAGGGTGTGTATGTGAGGGCGGGAGGGGTAACACAACGCAATAAATGAGTACATTTATTTTATTTGGTATGACAAAAGAGAAGAATGCTATGAAGAAACATAGGTGAAGAGGGTGAGAGGAAATTCAGTGAGGACTGTTTACGTGGGAGGGAATTGAAGTTTTAAATAGGGTGGTGCAGAGAACGCACTGAGCATTGCCAGACCCAGAAGTGTGGTGTAGATGTGTCAAGAGGCCTGATCAATGGGAAGGAAACTTTAGGTTGTGCTGAGGTGAACACAGAATCCTCAGGCCTCACGAGCAAGGGCAGTAGCAAACAAGGCCCATGGCCAGCAGAAGCATGGACCAGCACGCAGCCGAAGGGCCAGCAGGCCCAGGGCACCAGCAGGCGGCGTGAGGACGCAAAGCTCCTCCTTTGCTGCTTAGAGGATACGTAGCTTTTCCTGCAGCTGCCACTATTCTGGGAAAAAAGAGAACTCGGGAGAGGGAGAATCTGTCCAAAAAATACTGAGAAATTGCCCATAGAGATTTTTAACTGGGAAAAGTCCATGATACCTCGAGTTGGCCCCATTGTATTTTCTGCCAACTTCAGTCAGAGCAGGGAGAGGGGAAGATAAAATCAACTGCCCTATTGTAAAGAGTATGTTCCTGCATACATGAGTCTGTACACTCTGGCCACATTCTGTACAGTTTGTAACTGTTCGCATAAGTCGAGGAAACCTGGGAAGTTTTGAATCTCTACTTCAGGACTGTATTGAGTTGATTTGTGGGCCAGAGTGACTTCTTAACATACTGTAGTTTCTAACAAACTATTTGTAAAATTAACGGCCTCTGATGACCCCCATTACCGTCTCCCTTTATGAAGCTGTACACAGAAGAGTAATTAAGTAACAATTCAGGCCAATGTTCATTAATCCCAGCTGGTTATATAGCTTTTCCAGGAAATGCCCTGGACCAAGGTTATCGTAGCGACTAATGGATTGGATAGGGACTTTCACTGGGATAAAAATAAAGCTCTGTCTCCTTCCTGGGGAGCTTTTCTCCTGGAGGGGCTACCAAAGGCAAACCTGTAGGGGCAGCAGAACCCCAAAGCTTGGGACCTTGTGTGGGACGAGGACAACAGACTGCTATTAGTGAGAATTGCTAAATCGAGGTAGAAACAGGGTCTTGGGGGCAAATTAAGGTCCTTGATGTAAGCATTGCTGCTGTTGGAGAGGTGGCTTGATTAACACCCAGTGCAGCATTAGAGCAGCTGTTTTCACCTTGTAACTTTTTTCAAGCCGTGCTGGGCCCTGTGCAGAAGAGTCACTGGGACACATCAGACTGTGCTGCGTTGTGGCCGGGAACTCTGGCCTTGGCGTGGCAGTCTGTTGTGAAAACATCCCCTCCTCTTCCAGGCTGGGCACCCAGGATCTGTTTGCCTGGCCCTCTCCCTGCTGCTGTGAGGGGGCAGGCCAGGTGCCCGAGCCCTGGACGCGGCTGCCTGGGCCCCGGCCCTTCCTGCTGACTCACCTGTCGTTTCACTTCCGCAGATTCTGCTTGTGTGTGTTTATAGATGAGCCTGGTTTTGAGGCTCATGACTGCGCAAGACTCTAGAACGTCATTGTAGATCATTGTTTTTCGAATACAGAATCAAATACATGATTTTCCTTATGTCCTTACTTATTTTTAGTTACTATTTTTGTGCAATCTTTAGGCTCATAAAACCTCTTTGAATTCCCTTTTGAAATACTCAGAATAGCTTTTCTCAAAAGCAGAAATTTGAACTGGACTGAAATGTTAAGAAAAATAAGGAATGTACCATTAGTTCATTCTGCCATTATTTACTATCCAATAAACAACTATGGTGGTTTGAACTGGCAAAATGTGTGTGTGTTTTCTTTTATAATTCATTGTATTGCTGTTATAATAGCATAAATTATTTTAAAAATGAAAACTCATCAAGGATCTCACCTCAGCAAAACCCTGTATTTTTACAAGTTTTCTTCTATTTTTCCTATTGACAAACCATCTTTTGTAGTTATCATAGAATAGATAATACTGTTGTTTGCCTTCTCACTTAATATTTTTCATAAACACTTTCCAGGTTTTTACATAGTCTATAACATTTCAATCAGCACATGAAATTCTGCTAAGTTGGTAGTCTTCATAATTTGCTCCTCCACACCCTTACCTGTTTGTCTGTGTACGTATCTGTCTCCCCTGGAGTGCCAGGAGAGTGCTCTGTATTAATTTTCTAGGGCTGCTGTAACAAAGTGCTACACACTGGGTGGCTTAAACAACACAAGTTTATTTCCTTACAGTCTTGGAGGCTATGAGGCAAGGTGCTGGCAAAGCTGGTTTCCCCTGAGGCCCCTTTCCTTGGCTTGCAGATGGCCGTGTTCTCCCCTGTGTCCTCACAGAGGCATCCCTGTGTGTGTCTGTGTCCTTATTTCCTCTTCTTAAAATGACACCCATCATAGAAATTTGGGATCAACAGAGGTGAGGCTTAGAACCTCACCCCCCCTGTTTTGAGAGAAATCTTCTGCATCCGTAGATGTTTTGTTGCCCTTGTCTAGCTTGGATTAATACTTAGTCTATAGGCACAGACCTGATCATCTACATTTGCCCTCTTACAGCACTAAGTTATGTTTTCTACCTTTATCTTGCATCTACCTACCACTTCAGCATTTTATTTAAAAAATAATAATAATAAGGGAGAAATATGGGATTCACATATAAATCAAGTATAAAAATGACACCGTCATAGAGAATTATGGCCCTCCTTCATGACCTCATTTTAAAGTGATTACCTCTTTAAAGACCTTATCTCCAAGTACAGTCACATTCTGAGGTACTAGGAATGAGGACTGCAGTATAGGAATTTTAGTAGGACACAACTCAGCCTACAAGAGGTGTTCAACAGATGTTTACCTGTGATGAGCATTCAGGCTATTTCCCCACCCTTCCCCCAAGTAAAAGCACTTCAAAGAATAGATTTATATAGTCATTACATTTTTTAGATACAACCAAACTGTCAGATATGTATTTATATTTTTACCATTTTTGAATGTCTTTTAATATATCAGCTTTTAATTTTACATGTGAGGAAAGTAAAGACAAGAGAGACAATAAATGTTTTGCTGCTATTATGTTTCCATTTGGAATGGAGGCTCAAGGTTTGTTTTTTTTTTCACAATTTATTCGTTCCTTTATTTCCTGGAACCTCAATGCACATTTGCTTATCTTTTTTGTTTGTCTGATTGTTTTTATTTTGTTATCATTAATCTATAATTACATGCAGAACACTATGCTTAACTAGGCTCCCCCGTTCACCATGTCCCCCCACAATCCCCATTACTGTCACTGTCCGTCAGCGTAGTAAGATGCTGTAGGATCACTACTTGTCTTCTCTGTGTTGTACAGCCCTCCCCATGCTCCCCACACATATTATTCCTACTAATTGTAATGCCCCCTTTCTTTTTCCCTGCTCTTATGAGGCTCAAGTTTTTATCATGAATTTTTTTTCCCTACTGGAAATTATACATTGGAATATTTTCCCCTTTCATATTATTTATTCTCTCTTTGGCTTATAAAGGCAATATTAAACCTTCTTGGTGAACAATTTCTGCCAAACTTGCCATTGAGAGGTTTTCAATTTTTTTATTAAGGTATTATGGATATACACTCTTTTAAAGGTTTCACATGATAAAACAATGTGGTTATTACATTCACCCATATTATCGTGTCCCCATATACCCCATTGCAGTCACTGCCCATCAGTGTAGTAAGATGCCACAGAGTCACTACTCGTCTTCTCTGTGCTCAGCTGTCTTCCTCATGATCCCCCCTACACCATGTGTGCCAATCATAATACCCCTCAAGCCCCTTCTCCCTCCATTCCCACCCGCCCTTCCTCACTCCTCCCCTTGGTTACCACTAGTCCCTGCTTGGAGTCTGTAAGTCTGTTGCTGTTTTGTTCCTTCCGTTTTGCTTCGTTGTTATACTCCACAAATGAGGGAAATCGTTTGGTACTTGTCGTTCTTCGCCTGGCTTATTTCACTGAGCATAATATCCTCCGGCTCCATCCATGTTGTTGCAAATGGTAGGATTTGTTTCTTTCTTATGGCTGAATAGTAGTCCATTGTGTATATGTACCACCTCTTGTTTATCCATTCATCTACTGATGGACACTTAGGTTGCTTCCATTTCTTGGCTACTGCAAATAGTGCTGCAATAAACATAGGGGTGCATATGTCTTTTTGAAACTGAGAAATTATATTCTTTGGGTAAATTCCTAGGGGTGGAATTCCTGGATCAAATGGTATTTCTATGTTTAGTTTTTTTTGAGGAACCTCCATATTGCTTTCCTCAGTGGTTGAACTAGCTTACATTCCCACCAGCAGTGTAGGAGGGTTCCCCTTTCTCCGCATCCTCACCAGCATTTGTTGTTCTTAGTCTTTTCGGTGCTAGCCGTCCTAACTGGTGTGAGGTGATACCTCAGTGTGGTTTTAGTTTGCATTTTTCCCTGATGATTAGTGATGTGGAGCATCTTTTCATGTGCCTGTTGGCCACCTGAATTTCTTCTTTGGAGAAGTGTCTGTTCATATCCACCACACATTTTTTAATAGGGTTATTCGCATTTTGGGTGTTGAGGCGTGTGAGTTCTTTAGGCATTTTGGATGTTAACCCCTTGTCGGATATGTCATTTACAAATATATTCTCTCATACTGTAGGATGCCTTTTTGTTCTGCTGATGGTGTCCTTTGCTGTACAGAAGGTTTTTAGTATGATGTAGTCCTATTTGTTCATTTTTTATTTTGTTTCCCTTGCCTGAGGAGATGCGTTCAGGAAAAAGTTGCTCATGCTTATATTCAAGAGATTTTTGCCTATGTTTTCTTCTAAGAGTTTCATGGTTTCATGACTTACATTCAGGTCTTTGATCCATTTTGAGTTTACTTTTGTGTATGGGGTTAGATAATGATCCAGTTTCATTCTCTTGCATATAGCTGTCCAGTTTTGCCAACGCCAACTGTTGAAGAAGATGTCATTTCCCCATTGTATGTCCATGGCTCCTTTATCCTATATTAATTTACCATGTATGTTTGGGTTTATATCAGGGCTCTTTAGTCTGTTCCGTTGGTCTCTGGGTCTGATGTTGTGGCAGTACCAAATTGTCTTGATTACTGTGGCTTTGTAGTAGATCTTGAAGTTGGGGAGCAAGATCCCCGCCACTTTATTCTTCCTTCTCAGGTTTGCTTTGGCTATTCGGGGTCTTTGGTGGTTCCATATGAATTTTTGAACTATTTTTTCCAGTTCGTTGAAGAATGCTGTTGGTAATTTGATAGGGATTGCATCGAATCTGTATATTGATTTGGGCAGGATGGCCATTTTGACGATATTAATTCTTCCTAGCCAGGAGCATGGGATGAGTTTCCATTTGTTAGTGACCTTTTTAAATTTCTCTTAAGAGTGTCTTGTAGTTTTCAGGGTATAGGTCGTTCACTTCCTTGGTTAGGTTTATTCCTAGGTATTGTATTCTTTTTGCTGCTATTGTGAATGGAATTGTTTTCCTGATTTCTCTTTTCTGCTAGTTCATTGTTAGTGTATAGGAAAGCCACAGATTTCTGTGTGTTAATTTTGTATCCTGCACCGTAGCTGTGTTCCGATATCAGTTCTAGTAGTTTTGGAGTGGAGTCTTTAGGTTTTTTTATGTATGATATCATGTCATCTGCAAATAGTGACAGTTCAATTTCTTCTTTACTGATTTTGATTCGTTGTATTTCTTTGTTTTGTCTAATTGCCGTGGCTAGGACCTCCAGTACTCTGTTGAATAACAGTGGGCAGAGTGGGCATCCCTGTCTTGTTCCCGATCTCAGAGGAAATGCTTTCAGCTTTTCACTGTTCAATGTGATGTTGGCTGTGGGTTTATCATAGATGGCCTTTATTATGTTGAGGTACCTGCCCTCTATACCCATTTGGTTGAGAGTTTTTATCATGAATGGATGTTGAATTTTGTTAAATGCTTTTTCAGCATCTATGGAGATGATCATGTGGTTTTTGTCCTTCTTTTTGTTGATGTGGTGGATGATGTTGATGGATTTTCGGATGTTGTACCATCCTTGCATCCCTGGGATGAATCCCACTTGGTCATGATCCTTTTGATGCATTTTTGAATTCAGATTGCTAATATTTTGTTGAGTATGTTTGCATCTACGTTCATCAGGGATATTGGTCTGTAATTTTCTTTTTGGGTTGGGTCTTTGCCTGGTTTTGGTAGTAGGGTGATGTTGGCTTCATAGAATGAGTTTGGGAGTATTTCCTCCTCTTCTGTTTTTTGGAAAACTTTTAGGAGAATGGGAATTATATCTTCTCTGTATGTCTGATAAAATTCCGAGGTAAATCCGTCTGGCCCGGGGTTTTGTTCTTGGGTAGTTTTTTGTCTACTGCTTCAATTTCTTTGCTGTTAATTAGTTTGTTTAGATTTTGTGTTTCTTCCTTGGTCAGTCTTGGAAGGTTGTATTTTTCTAGGTCGTTGTCCATTTCTGTATGGCAAATAGCAACATACGTCCTTTTTCTGTCTCCATGGATCTTAAATGTATTTATTTATAAAACTTAATGTAAATAGCACTGTGAACTGATATCTCTTTTTGGAATTTATCAAACTGTGGAATTCTGCTCCATGGTGGGCATACGTATAAGGGCAGAGACCGTGTGAGGAAACCCTTCCACTTAGAACACATATTCTGAAGATATTAGGCAGATGATCATTGTAGGTAGTGACTCAGCACCTGGGGTAGGAGACTTTATCGTCTGTGCTCTTGATGTTCAAACCCAGATCTGGCCGATGACCCTGTGAAAAATGGGACAGTTTTGCTGTTATCACAGACCTGCCCCCATCTGGTCGGCACGTTGCAGGGGTACAATATATAGCTATGGTAAAGAAACAGCTTCTGAGGAGAGCCTGCATTTACCATGGAACAGTGCCCTCTGCTGTTTCTGAGGGAGCCATTCAGCCATAGTCAAATCATGAGGGAAGAGTGCACTGCTCCAGAGACAAAGCAAGCTGCTCCTTGTTTGCACTGGTCAAGATACTGGGAGGCCAACTCCTGGCACCTTGCAGCCAG
This sequence comes from Manis pentadactyla, assembly GCF_030020395.1. Taxonomy (NCBI): domain Eukaryota; kingdom Metazoa; phylum Chordata; class Mammalia; order Pholidota; family Manidae; genus Manis; species Manis pentadactyla. Next base: position 112,817,466 of record NC_080029.1, read on the forward strand.
TCTCAACTGTAAATGTTCAGCAGGAGAATCAAGACAGCCCAGCCACAGCAGCCTACCTCCCCTACATCTGTTCCTAGGCTCTAATCCCACACTGCCTGTGAATGCTCCTTCCCTATTTTCGCTGCAAACACAGAAGAGCTTCCATTAGTTTTGCTCCTTAGCAGGAGGAATTTTTACAACAGTGATTTTAACCATTGAAGCTTGTCTTTAGAAAACTTCTGCTTCTCAGTATTATAAAATTAAAGGAAGCACAGTCAATGGCTGCAGTGAAGTAGTCATGTAGAAGAGAACAGCAGTTCACCGTTGGAAGTTTACACTGCTAAGGGATCAGCCTCACTTCCTTTCTTTCTTTTTTTCCTTCCTTCCTTCTCCCCTTCCCTGTTCCCCCGCTCCATCGTCATCATCTTTTTAATAAAACCATCTGAAGTTGCCAGAATCTCCATCTACGGGAATGATGTCACATAGTGGAAACTGGGTTTTTTTGCTGACTCACTTTACATTCTGGGAACAACTGTTTTTGCTGGTTCTCTCCACTCTCTGAATTCTCATTCTCAATTTTGTATTCTGGGTGTGACCGCGAATGATATAGTCAACATTTACCTTTACTTTAACCAACAACAAGGGCAATCATGGACCTCAAGATGTTATTAGGGATTTGTGTCCTTCCTAACAACTTTTGAACTGTTTTCTCAGCATTATTTCACATAGCTAGAGCAGAGAAAACACATAGTGATGAATAATGAAAGATGCATAAGGGAAAAATTTTTTTTAACTTTTCTTAAGTGACTCTGAAATCAAAATGTTTGAAAATTCTTTTTCTTTCATAATTCTAAGTCTCAAATTCATGAGTGCAGAGGAGTGGATTTCTTGCTCTATCATGTGGCGGTTCAATGGTAAATGGGAGCTGGCCATACCTTATCCTCCCCTTGTGCCAAGAACGAAGTCTGGTTTAATGAAGCACCTATTAAGGCCGCACCTACTGGGCAGAAACTGCCAAATTCTACAGGACCCTAGAATGCCTCTGCCACTCAGTGTGGGAATAAGCCACGCGTGCAGTGCCGCTCTTTGAGATGGTGGAGGGTGTTTCCATTTAGGGTGCCAGGTAAAATCTCAGTGACTTGTATGGTCAGACAATGCGTATTTGCACATTAATCTAGTAATTGCCATGAGAAAAGGATTTTGTTTTCTCTGAGGCCTGGGGTGAAGAAAGAATTTACTCATTCTTGGCAATTTACCAGATTAAGAAAGTTGCTTAATTTTTTTTTTCCATTTGGTTCGTTCTGTGTGAAATATTTATCTGTGGTCCAAGATGCCTTTAAGCCTTTCATTAAAGGATGACTTTGCTGACACATGATCAGCTGATTATGGGACAGGGGTAGGCAATTGACCTCAGCCAATACAGACTCTTTGGTCTTTCCTGCTGTAGCTATTGGAAAAGACTGATTGTGCTGAAGTTGCTAATCTGGTAGTATAGGATTTAGGTTATTGGCAGAATATTGCCACTTAAAGGAGCAATGCCCATTCAGAGAAATGAGGGAGAGAGATGAAGCCCTGAGGACATTGGTGAAACTTCTGGATTCAGCCATGCCTGAAACCTCAGGTTTTTAGTTCCATAAGGCAATATCTTTTTTTAAATTTTGCTGTAATTTGTACGTTCTAATTATCAGTAGTGAGCCATCTGCATTGCAGAGATCCAGTCTCTTACATTTTTAAGATTAACTAGAAGTATTGAATGGACTCTAACTTTGTTTAGCATCGGTGACATTATTCTGAAAATGGTCTACTCTGTTTACTATTTCATACTATTTAGCTTATCCTTTAGCCACTGAAATCTATTGACAGAGCTGTTTACTGGGCAAGGTTGATCTTGGAAAGGCAACATGGGGGGAAAGGTAATCCGTAGGCAAAACCTCAAGGGAAAAACTGAAGAAAACATCTTCCCTCTACAAGTTCCACCATCTCCTAGTGTACACAGTCAGGTACCACTTGCCTTCTTTTTCCAAGGATGTTTTTTGGGGATTAGTGGGGCAACAAGTCCTCAGTCCGAAGTGTGAGATGCGCGGAGAGGAAGCTTCTTAGCCTCCACAAGGTGCTCCTGTTCAGTATCTTGGGTAGTATGTCGATTAGGAGATCTGGATTTATAAAGCTTATGTGGAAAAACAAGTAGCCCAGCAGTGTGATGAAAAACAGGGTGATGAAAAAGAGAAATAGAAAAATCCTGAAAAGAGAAAGCCCAGAAACTGTTAAGCCAGATGTTAGAAAACCAGGAACAAAACAGTAAGTCATACCTAAATGCACACCTGGTTCCTTCTTGATGTTCAAATGTCTCCCACTAAATCTTGTCTCCGTGCCCAGCAACCCCTTGTAAATGTGGTCCTTCCCTAGTGCTGGCTTGCTAGTTACTGTCTTCCATCACTGTGTTTTATTTTCTTTTAGTATTTATCATTATCTGAAATTATCTTGTGAAGTAGTCACACCAATTTTTACCCCACTAGCAGAGTATACATTTCTATGGGTCTACACCCTCTCCAACGCTTACCATCAGATTTTTAAAGTTTCACTAATCAAATGGGTGTAAAGTAATTTCTCATTACCGTCCTGATTTGTATTTCCCTGATGAACAGTGATGCTGACTATCTGTGCATAGGTTTATTGGTCTTCTGTGTTCCTTTTGCCCATTTATCTACTAGGTTGTTTGAGCTCTTCTTACTAAATGGTAAAAATTCTTTATATGTTCTTGATATGAATCCTTTTCCATGTGTACTTTGAGTAACTTCCCTCTACTTTCTAACTTTCACTTGCTCTAAGTGTTGAAGAGCAAAAGTTAATAATTTTTAATCAAGTCTAGTTTATCAACCTTTCGTTAATAATTTTTAATCAAGCCTAGTTTATCAACCTTTCCTTTAATTAGAATCAATCCATTTTATGTCGTGTTAAAAATCCATGCCCTATACCAAGGTCTGAAAGGTACTTCTATCTTCATCGGGAGTTTGTAGCATTTTAAAAACATGTTCACAGATTCCTTGATACTCCTCTCATCATGAGATTTCCCTTCATTGGGGTGTGGACTGGGCTTACTGGCTCCTTTCTGAAGAATACAGTGCCGTGGAAGTGACGTGCCGGTGCGTGACTTCCTAGGCTAGGTACTGGAGACACTGCAGCTTCTTCCTTCCTCTCGGGGGAACGCCGGCTGTCATCCTGGGAGGATTCCCAGCCAGCCCTGCGGGGATGTGCGTGCGGTGAGGAACTGAGGCCTGTTGCCAAAATCCAGCAAAAAAGCCAGTGTGGAGATAGATCCTCTACCCCAGGCAAGCCTTCTAATGGCTGTAACTTTGGCCAGCATCTTATCTGTGGCCTCACAAGAGACGTTGAGCTAGAAGTACCCAGCGAAGTGACTCAAAGGTTCCTGACTCACAGAAACTATGGGATGATAAATGTTTATTATTTGAAACTAGTAAGTTTTCGGGTAATTTGTTAAGTGGGAATAGGTAACTCATGCTGAATTTTAAAGATTCCTTTCTTTCTTTTTGTGGACATTTAAGTCTTTAACACATTGGGCTTGCTTTTTATATATGCTGCATGTTAGTGATCTGATACCATTTTTTGTCTTACCTGGATAACGTTTTTCCCTACCCTATTTTTGAACAATTCTTCCTTTCCCCTATGACATATAATCATTGTTACATATCAAAGGTCTAAATGTGCACTGTTTCTAAGCTCTTTTTTTGTTCCATTTCATTGTTCAGTTTTCCTGGTCTGGTCCCAATAGCACACTGTCATAATTATTGTAGCTTCATAGTACGTTCTGATATCTGAAATGGCATATTCCCCACCTCTTGCTTTTCTTTAAAATTTCCAGGTTATTTCTGACCCTTTACTCCTCCAAATATAGTATATTTTAGAATCATTTCATTCAATTGCATGAAAAATCTTTTGGGGAGTTTGATTGGAATTGAATTGACTATTTCTCCACTGGAGACAACTGATACATTTCTGGTATTAAGGCTTCCTATCCATGATCATGGTATTTCTCTTCTTTCATTCATGATACTTTTAACATTTCTTAATATATTTCTCTAAATGTCCCTATAGTGGTCTTGATTTCTTCTTTAAATGATGAATTTTTTTGCCCTCGTTGTGTTGCTATGATTTGCACGAGCAAACCGCCACTCTTTCCTATGTACATTAACCGTATCCAGCTGTTCTGGGCTGCCTCCAGCCCCAGGACAAATTCATTACCACCTGCACTCACTAGTCAAAGAGAACCCCTTCCCCACCAGTTCTCTGAAGTCTTTCTCGAGAGTTGATCTTAGAGCCCGGATCCAGGATCCATTCTGGTGAAGCATCTTAGAATTAGAATCACAAGCCCTTTACAAACCTCCTTCCTCGTTCCTACAAATCTCCTTGAAGCTGGATACAATATTCATAAGGAGGTTCTGGATGACATTCCCAGGGAAAATCTTAGGAATAACCAACTTTTTAATCTCTTGAGTTAACAACCAGCCTACCCGTGCCTCACAGAATGGTCGAGCAAAACAAGAGGAAAGGTATTTGTAGTCTGATGATCTAAACTTGTACATTCTCCTCCAGATTTCCAACTCAAGGCAGACAGCCCTGGGGAGTCCACATGGGCGATTCCATGCTGGGCACTGGTGTTAAAAGTATAGGTGAAGGCAGTCCTAGGAGTTCTAGGAAGAATTCTACTAGTTGTTCCAGAACACTATATTTAGGGACACCAAAATATGTAGTACTTCATTTACCTCCCCCTTAAGCCAATATTCTAGACAATTGGAAATTACCTTTAAACACCAATAATTTTATGTTAATCATTTTGATGGAACTCTTTCTAAATCACATTTTATACCACTTTGAATATATGTTTCTCTATGCCTTCTTAAACAGATTATATTGAACATAATTTGACCTTTTCTTGAAAATGCAAGGACTTCATGAGTACAGATTTTTGCTGTCACAGTGATTCCTTCAGAACTAATATGCACTCAGTTGTTTGAATCTTGAGTTCTTACTCAGGTTAACAAATATTTTTGAGCAATTATGATGTGCTGGATACTGTTAGGTGCTTTATCTCTTTTTCACAATCATTTCCTCTTTTATCTGTTATTAGGCAGCAGTATACTTGCATTTAGAATTTCTCTCCCTATGTATGTATATATTTTTCATGTCGGGGGTAAAGAGCTGACATTGTAACAAAGTTTGAGGGAGGCATGTCTCATACAGTAGGGTGAAAACCCAATCACTGTGCTTATGAACCCCATTTCTAATCTGCTGATTCTACTGGGGATCCAGGTACATCAAATGAATTCAGATTGTTAAGGGAAGAGGGAGTAAGTATGAGATTTGCCACATCTCTTTTAGGTGATAAGATTCCCGTTTCTGATTACTACTAGGCTGTTGGCTGCTAATACTGGAAAATGAGATTAGTAATTGCCTTTCGGCAAGAAGTCATAGCATTAGAACTGAGAAATGTGGTCACTGATGACACTAGTTTGTTGACTCTGTGTGTGTGTGTGTGTGTGTGTGTGTGTGAGAGAGAGAGAGAGAGAGAGAGACAGAGAGAGACAGAGAGAGACAGAGAGAGAGAGAGAGAGAGAGAGAGAGAGAGAATGTGTGAATGTGTATACAAGGTTCCCCTTGTCGTCTGCAGGATGGCTAGTAGATCTCCCAGTTTTCAGGAAGTTTGCTCAAAGATATTTACTTGCCTTTTACAGAGCCATATTCCCTTCTTTTGGAGAGAATTGTCCTGGGAGAAGAAAGGACATTGATAAATTAGCAGTTTCATCACTGTGAAGTAATATTCAGTGAGCCATTAGTTATATGTTATTTTTAGATACCATACAAATTTTTTTCATAAGCATAAACAGATGAAATTTTCAAAGACAATGTATATACATATATATTTATATATATGCATTATTTATATATACATACACACACACTTTTATATATATATATATATATATATATACACACACTTACATATTTATATATAATTTTGTATCACCTTCTTATACACTGATAGGAAGAAAGGAAGGCATAGAAACGTAAAGTCTGTTGCCCCAGGTTATACAGCTAGTGAGTGGCAGGGCCAGGCCTGAAGCCGGGACCTCTGGGAATCCACATTATCGGCCCTCATAACTCTTTGCTCACCTTCAGCTCAGCCAGCAACCCTTAGAGGAATGAACAAGCTATGGAAACCACACAAATATATTCTGAGATAAGTTTTAAAAGGTATAAAAATGTAAAGATGCAGGTATATCCTGAATTTCTGTGACATTTCTTTTACAAAATATTTCCTTAGTTATTTCATTTTCCTTTTAACTTCCTTGGGAGATAAAAAGACGGAGGAATTAAGATCACATTTTAAAATTGTGTAAATAAGGCTCATAGAATTGGAATCATGAGAAACTTTGTGTTTTACAAATTTGGTTCTGTAGCTTGAGTCAGATGAGGTGAAGTGCCCTCTAATCAGTGCTCAGGGAGCGTCTCTGTAAAGACGGCTCAAACTCAGGGCACGTGACCGTCATGGGACTCTGATAACCTTGATGAAGACACTCTGTTTTTCCTCTGATGGGTAGTCAGATGAATACTTTGATGAACCATTGGGGATGGATGATGGGACATATCAGAAAGTAGGCTAAGCCTCGTCCTAGAGAGGGGGAGTCCAGTTAATTTTTTTGCTGAGTGGGATATGGAAGAATAACTTGCTCAGAACAATTGGAGTCATGGTCACTGTGGGCATGTCTGACATATACCCAAACATCTGGATGACCCCAGGGACAATGGTGGATTATTGATGTTTGCTTTTTAGGAAAAGAAGACTTCTTTTTTTTCTGAGGTTATCAAGGCCATATATTTCATGCCAAAAAAGTTCTGGTGAATGTCAACCTTGCCTGTAAAACCAATATACATTACAAAAATAAATAGAAATTTATCTTTTAGTAACCTGTGAACTTGCTGCCCCAAAATGCCAAACAGGCAAAGAGCCGTGATGCTCTGCATCCAATTCTATGTCCTTCTGACCTTTGCATATGTGCTGGTGACATCACGATGTTAAATATGAACAGTCTTGGAGCTTTGTCATAAAGAAGTGATGACTTCTTATGTTAACTCATGGGGCAACTCTGATCAGACAGTGACAGATAACCCTGGTGCTCTGTGTTTTGAAAGATTCGGGACCATGTTGGGATCATCTGGCCATTTACATGGCTGTAAGAGAGGGAAGACAGTTGTCTTCTTTGTTTCAGGTGGGAATGCTTTGAAATTACATCTAGTACTGTTCTTGGAACGTGCACATGGGAAGATTTGTGTATGTTTCGTGGCTTATAGTGTTTTGGAAACTGACAGGCAGTGGCACTGAGTGAGAGGACGCAGGTTGGAACACTCACCTTATTATCTTGGCTGTTATATTTTTTTGCCGAGTTCATGCTCAAGACTTTTGATCTAGGGGGAAATGAACCAAGATAGGGATTGGATAAAGTACACTCAAATATTCATACTACATAATGATTATTTTAAAAGTTTTATATTCTAAAGCTGTGCTGTCCACTATGGAAGCCAGTGGCTACATGTACCTATGAACTTTAAAATTAATTAAAATTAAAAAAAGTCAGTTCCTCAGTCACACTAACCATGTTTCAGGTACTCAGTAGGTGGCCATTGGCTACTTATTGGATGGCACAAAGTTTTACTGGGCAGCTCTGTTCTAGAAACTTAGCTTAGCACTGAAGCCATACTTAATGTTCAAGGAGGCTCTCAGGAAACTTGAAGGTATCCTTCAGAATTCCAAGAGCTGGTACCCTGTGGCCCTCCCAGGCCACAATGCACACCAGGGCTATTTAGAGGCGGTATGAAGTTTGGGTCTCTTTACCTCGATCCCAAGATTCTCAAATATTTAATAAATGTAAGTACTTCTTGACTAAGTTAAGATGTAACTTCTAAAAAGGGGCCAAGAAATGGGAGTGAGATTTTTGACTTTGTTTTCTCACCATTTCAATTCTAGACAAACTCAGAAAGGAGGGGCTTTTGTCTTACCATTTCTAACCTTTAATGGTCATAGTTTAGTAGTTAATATAGCGTACAGTTTGAGTGTTGTAATATGGTGGCCTTCGTGTGTCCAGAGGTTAGTTTCGTGCCTGTCTTACATGGCTTAGTCTCTATGTTTTTGGGGAAATGAGGGTGGTATTAGATTAAAGGGCTTTTCTGTGCAAGTAGGAATGTCCTACTCATCAGAGTGCCTGACCACCAGCCCTTTTAAAATCAGATGTTCCTGCCCTTAATATAAACCTGAGTAGTTGAAAATGTGATAAAAGCATGAAGGGAGATGTGTTTCTGTGGTTTTTTTTAAGAAGGATGGAAGAAGGACCTGCATTTTAAAGTTGATGTGGTTTAGTGGGAGTCAAACAATCACTAACAGGAGGGAGAGAGATGTGGTGTTGGGGCTCACTCAGTCCCAAGTAGGAATTGGTCAGAGGAATGTTTGCTCTGACCCAGGCTGAGATGGAGTCACCACTAAAACCAAGAAGTTCCTTTTTTTGCCAAAACTCACACTTCTGTCTCAAGGAGCCGAGTCTCTGCTTCTTCTTCTATTTTCCTCCGAGTTTCCTGGTACTTCTTCCAAGAGAAATAAAAGAAACCACAGTCACTAATTAGAAGCCTTACGCTTTTTCTAATCATAAGCAGCATGTATTATTACGTGGTAACATGAATGCCTGGTCTCCTTCTCCAGCCCCCACACCCACCACCACTCCTGGTCACTCGCTGCGCTTCCTACCTTCCCAGGCAGGTCCCTGGGTGATTGGCGTCACGAAAGGAGCAGTGCTCGTTATGAATTTAAGAGCACAGAGGTCAGGAGACCAGGGCTGTAATGGAATGATATTGGTGGTGGGTTGTCAGGGACCCAAAGTCCCTTTGTAATGCCACTTTGAAGAGTTAATATTGTCCTAGATAGTGTTCTTTGAAAAGCCTGGTTTCATATTATCCTGTACCTTACAAACCCTTCTCTGTCCCATTACCGAGAAACTGTACCTTAATGCAGAAGACCTGATCTTTGCAGAGCTGGGCCACATGTGCATAGTCTTCCTTTATCTGGGAAACCAAAATTCAGTCAAATTTCTTTCAGGAAATTTCTCTAAGAACAAGAGTATACTTGTTTCCTCCTAAATCCCAGACCCTAAATGTAGTTTTCTAATTGTTCTAAATATGTTTTTGCTGTATATATGAACTGATTTTTTTTTTTTTTTTTGAGGATAGATAAGCTTTATTTTGGGGGGGGGGATTTTATTTTGGGACAGTTGGGAGAAGAATAGATACTAATTTGTTGAAGATACAGATACAGAACATATCCTGTAAAAATTATTGAAGAGAAGGAAACCTAGGAGACTGCATTTATCTTCCTTTCCTTCATCCCCTCCTCAACCCCATAATGGTTCTGGATCTGGAGCCTTATTATATATAACTCAATCATTTGCAGAATGTATTGCATCGTCTAACTGAACATCAACTTTTCCCTCCTCTGGGAGAAGTAATACTGAAATGACTACCATCACCTTGGCCAGTTCCTTCTCTTGGTCAGCACAGGAAGCTTCCAGCTGTTGTAACTTAACCTACAGAAAGGGGAGGAGATGGATAACTCAAGGTGCAAGCAGGCTTCCATTCTGAAATGCTGTCTCAAAGGTTATCTTACAGGTGGTTGACGTGCATCAGGTATGGTATGAGATGTCTTTTTAATGGAGGAGAGTCAAACCATGCAGCGTCCTTCTGGTGACCCTGCCCTTCTACACTCCCAAGCCCTTAGCATTCATCAGGGCTCCACTCACGCTTAAACTACAATTCTTAGCTTCCTTCCTTCTTAGCTATTTCTCTTAGGAAAAACATCAGTCTTGAAAAACTTCAGTCTCCTTTTTCCTTTTATGTACTTACTGCTCACTCCTTTTTTTGCTCCCCGTATTCCTCCTTCTTTCTTTTCCTTCCTTATTTGATGAAAGCCTATTCTATATTGGTGGCTATGTCGGAGTGATGGGCAGAGGGCCATGAGAGTAGAAAGGATACAGTGGTGAACAGGATTGACAGGCAGAGTCTCTGCCTCACAGAGCTGACATTCTACTTGGGGACATTAACAGATAAGTCAACATGATAATGATAAATGCTATGAAAGAAATACAAACAGAAATGTAGTGACAGCGATGGCATGAGAGCTATCATAGGTGAAGTCCTGTCTGATGAGATGATACTGGGTTGAACTCTAAATGGTAAATATTAGCCAAATGGAGATCTGGAAGAAATATGTCCCATGCAGGGTTGCAGCAAGAGCCAGGACTGTGTAAGAGCACATATGTAGTGTGTATGTGGAAGTTATGTGGCTGGAGCGCGGGGAAACACCTGGTGAGGAGGAGATGAGGTGGGGAAAGGTTGACATGGATGAGATTGTGTAGGGCCTTGTTGCTTCTAGAGTTTGGTTCTTTATTTTAATTGCAGTGAGAAGCCAGGTGTGAACTCGAAGTAGTAAGGACATAATCTGATCTGTGTTTTTAAAGAGTAAGTCTTTTCTAGGTGTGAAAAGTAGGTTAAGGGTAAGAGCAGAAGCAGGAAGACTAAGAGGCTGATTTGGCACCCAGGCAAGGGCTTACGGTGGCTCGCAGAAGGGTAATAGTAACAGAGGAATAGATGTGCTTGGGCTCTATTCCCTAGTTAGAGCAGACAAGCCTGCGTTTTTCCTTCCTTCCACTTTTAGCTCTACTGTTCCCACTTTGATCTAGTACCATTGTTTCACATCTGAAGACTTCTAACGGTTCCTTTCCTCTTCAGTCAATTATACCGAGGGCCAGAGAGCCAAATGTGTCTAAGGGCTGTATTTTCAGAGGCGCAGCAGGCATACCATTAAACTGATGAGCTGATTGCCAGGATGTAAGAACAGAAGCAAGAGATGCTGTGTATTTCATAGAATTAGAGAAATCACTTGAGAATTCTACAACACATGTAGGCAAATGGGAGTGACTTAAAGGGTCAGTAATGCTTTAGAGTTCTTTGGAGGTGGGCTAATAGCTTCTGGGAAAATAATGGCCATTGTTCTGACAATACGTGGAACTACCTATAGTCTTTCTGCTCAGCTGAGGTGACACAGCATCACGAGACTTAAAGCCTTGCCGTGGGCTCTGCTGGGCTGCTGTCAAGAAAACTTGTTTTGAGCAGAAGGAAGCAAATGCAGTTAGTTATATGGCAAGGCTAGTCAAGGGGCTTCATAAGCCTTTCTAATCTGAGCCCCAAGTTTATCCTGAAGCACATGCAGGCTCCACATTTCTTCCTTTCCTGGACAGGCATGGCCAAGCAAGCTGTTTTGGTGGCTTTGGACTTCCTGTTTGTGGCCATCAGTACTAATTTGGCTGACAGGAAATAGGGAAGTAATTCTCTGTTTTTCACTTTCTATTTCTATTTTCAGTGTGTCCCTATCTGCAGGGGCTGCACAGACGTAGTATGGGCTTAAGAGTGAGCTTAAGAAGCTAAAGAGAAATAAGGCAAGGGCAAGACGGAATTGTACAGAAAGTATCAAGTAAGAATTTTACCTGCTTTCTGAATAAAAAAATAAGTCCACCTTTTTGCATCTTTGATCAGATGAATTGTGGTTGTGCCCAGGTTTTTATCTTTGGAACACAATTAGAGAAATGCTAAGCAATGTCTGATGATGCACTCAGCAGGTGGAGGTCACTAAATATTTGAGTGATAAATTGAATGAATCCTTTTCTGGATGGGAGTCAGTGATAGAGTGTGTAAATTACCTAGCACACAGTAGATTGACAAATCCTAGCTCTGCTCTATGAATTCATACATTTGCCTCAGCTAGACTTTTAAATAATCACATTAAATATGTGATGTTTCAAGGTTTTACTCTTCAAAAAAAGGAAAGAGTTTTAAAAATGCACAATTTCATTCAGTTTTCAAACTGAGGCTGGAAGGGGCTGATTAAATTGCCTAACTTCATATACCTCACTAAGTGCTGGGACCAGGATATAAACTAGGGACTTCAGTGTTATGTATGCATTGTGCAATTGTGTTCCGCTCTTCCTAAAGGAAGAGAAACAAAATATATGGCTTCAGAGTGAAATTCCTTACCAAGGGCAGAAAAGAATTCAGTACTCAGTAGTCTAGGCTTAAGTCTGACATGGGCTAAAACTACAAAGAATTTATCCCAGTTTTGACAGTTGTTTCCACTTAAAAGCTTGCTTCCTGGTTGTGTAACCCAAACCCACTCAAGATTGCTTTTTCATTTACCTTTGAGTCTTCTAGTGGTCCCTTTAGATGGCCTTGTTCACACTTGGGTGCCTTCTGCGATTTCCTTGTAAGCTATGATTTTAAATAAATACATATTTCAAATAAAAATGCATCAAATAAAAAATACTAGAAGACAAACACACTGTTTTGTGTGTAGAGCCAATAACATGGCCTTCTTCTCACTAGTTTTGGCCACCGGTGCTAGAGTCTGCACAAGCAGGAGTACTTCCCTGAACCCTATGCCATTCCGGGCTGCAGAGGGCTGCAGGCGTGGGTCAGAAAGTAGGGCGATCATAGGAGACCCACTGTATTTTGAGCAGGAGTGGAGGTAGAGTGAATGCCTGGATAAGGAAAGGGGAAGCCCTTGGGATTTAAGTATTTTTAAAAGTCTCTGTTGAAAATAAAATTAAGCTTTCACCTTCCAACAAAGTGTCAGTGGATTCCATTTTCTTGTGATAGAATGAAAAACCCATGGGCTCACCAGATAGCCCAAATGTCGCACCCACTCCCTTCACCTCACGCTCGCAGGGGGAGCCCATGGCATTCAGGTACGAGGCCCAGCCTCAGGAGAGTGGGGCAGGGGTAGAACCCGCCCCCAGCACAAACTTTTCTGACACGTGGGATCCTCTAGGATCATTTTCCCTCCCTTGTGTCTTTGACAACTGAAGCCGCTGCGGGGAACGTGGGGAAAACTAGAGCCCCAACCCACCTTTTTTTGAAGTTCTCTTATACCGTGCCCCAGAGTCTCATTTTTCCTTTCCTGTTGAGAGAAAGAAGCAGAGCATAGGTGTGGATCTCCCTGCTGCCACCCATCTTTATTCAGCTGATTGTTCTCCCTTTCACCGGGTGCTTTTTCCCTGCAGTAACCCTACCTCACTGCATACTGTCAGGTCAAGGACCTGTGGTTTGATTTCCACATATATATGTATATACCAGCTCACCAGGATAGACATGCCCACATGCAGGGCTTCCCAATATTAAATATTACCAAAGAAACTGTGCCACTGACACATATTTTACCATGACGTCTTTGACTATTCTTTGCATGTAAAAAAGAGGAGACTAGCTTCTCTGATGACTAATGAGAGACAAGCTGAGGAATAAAACCTATGAGATGGCTCTTCCTAGCTTCTTGCTTACAAGTCTGGCTATTTCTTCTTCCAGGTCTTGCAGCGTTCCTTCCCTTTCCACGGTGGTACTATTCTCCTTCTCCCAGTCATCGTCTTCTGTCAGGTCTTGAGTCTGGGTGATCTCACTTTCCAGCCTGAACGACACAAGCACATAGTGTGAGGAACAGACAGCTTCAGAACTGGAAAAACACATCTGTCAGTTTTAAGGGTTACTTCAGTGTCAGTAAATATGGCTCTCAAGTTGGAAACCCATTTTTCCTGAGTCCTTACCATCATAATCACTTCAAAGGCAGGAAAAAAAAAAATCACTTCGAAGTTTGACCTGAGTCCTAAGTCAAACACCCTAGTGTTCTTTCAGCTCAGGTGAATATCATCCAATCTTTTAAGAATCTCTTTGAAACTTGCTATAATTCAGGGTTTGAGCCACAGAAAATGCCAAAGAATGAAGAAGAAACTGCTACATAAGATATAGGTCTCTAGAGCAAGTAGGAAAATTCAGGTTTGTCTCTTCTCCTCTATCCCATCCCCTTGATTGGGAACGTCCCTCAAGAAAACCCAGCACTCACCTCTGTATGTCATCTTCTTTCTGGTGGATTTTGAGAAGAAGTTCCTGATTTGCTTTATCTGTTCTTTCGAGGTCTCTTTCAAGGTCCATGTTCAAACAGTGAATGTTTCTGTTTGACTGGGTCAGTCTTAAGATCTCCACCTCCTCTGACCTATAGATTCAGCCCACGAAAGGAACAAGGGCCAGTTATCTCAGGGTCAGGGATCTTTGGGCCAGAAGGGATATCTAGGAGACATGTAATTCAACAACCTGGCTGTTTCTGGGAGCACACCTTTCCTTTTTCATAGGAAATTGTATTTCTTAATCATGCCCTTACAGTTTGTTTCAGTAATTCTCGACTCAGTGAGCAAGAGAGGATTTTCCCAGGCTTTCTTGATCAAAGTGCTCAATATAATAGTACACCTCCTCCCTGGTTCCAGGAGAAGTTTGTTTCCTTAATAGCCTCTTGTATTGGAGAGAATGGTTTCTCAGGCAAATGGTGCACAAAATCTGCTCATGAAATACACTTCCATTGAGTTATTTTCATCCAGGCACCTGGCACATCACTTAGAGTTGGTTCCTGCCTTATGCCGCAAGAGCTCTCCACCAGCAGATGGGGCTTCTGTTTCTCCCTCCCTCCTCCCATCTCAAACCATGTCCATTGCCTGCTACAAAGCTTGAGAATCTACCATGGGAGTTACTCCACCGAGTACACAGAGATATGATCCAGGCATTCACTTTCAAGAATACAGACATCTTTTTTGAAGTAAATTTCAGTGTAATAATGGTAACACCTCAGTGCTTTAGAAAGGGTACCTGGCAAATGGGAAGCTCTCAATAACTTTTTCTTTCTGTTGTGTGTCAGTTAATTGGTTTCTCTTTGAAACGATTAACTGGGAATAAAGTGTGAGGGAGAGGTCTTTTGTTTTGAGTGGGAATGGGGGATGATTTTGGCAAAGTAAGTCCTTCCTTGGAAGGGCTGATTGGATGCAGGATTTACAACAGTTGTCACTTCAGGAGGACATGGAGTGCTTGGGGTGGTGTCAGCAGGGGGTTGGACAGACGGGAGCGTAGGAGGGAGGGAGGTGGAAGATGAGGGAAGTCATGAAGACCAGACCTGCTCCACACCTTGGTCCTTGGATGTGGCTTTGCATAATGATGATACTTACTCGCGATCTAGCTGATCCTCCTCGGGTTCTTCCATTGTAGATTCCCTAAAATACCAGCAGAGATGTATTGGATGAATTGGGGAAATGGGTCCATTTGTGAAACACAGAGTAACTCGCCAAGAGTCCCAAAGGATAGGGACAAAATTAAGTCAACTGATTTCCTCCCTCCAACCCCCCAGGTTTTGGCCATGACAAAACCCAGCCCTTTGATTCTTCTGTCCCTGATCTGACTGTACCTCAGCTAAGGATACAGTGAGGATACAGGGATAATGCTGGAAAATTCAATGTGTGTCCTTCTAGTGGGTACATGCGGAGATGGTTCTCTAGAACAAGAACCCTTTCAAACTTTGCTCCAGGTAATTAGAATCAGTAAAGGTCATCCATTCCTCTGAAGTCCCTTTTTGCTCCGTGCCCGGCTGCTTTCCTTAAGGCCCCGTGGGCATGAATGTAGGTGCATGACCGCCCTGAAAAGTAATCTTTCTGACCTCTAGCCGGGACTCTGTAGGGATCTTCAGATATTAAGGTATTTAGTATTAAATAGGGCTCAGAAAAACCAAGCAGAAGTAGATGATTTGGTTCATTCTGTACCTTAGTTTCCTTTTTTTCTCCAATTCTTCAATAAACTCTGTCCCCCTCCTGTAAATGGCTTCCTGATTCTACCTTAGTCGCTCAGCTTCTGAAGTCTGATCTTTCCCCACTGGAACCAACCAGTAGAGTGTCAGAACCTTCCGAAGGGTCAGGACTCTGCTATTGACAGGATGGGTGGGGCAGCGTGTCACAGTGGGGTGGGTGACACGCGGGGGTTGGATAGACGGGGGAGTGTAGGAGGGAGGGAGGGGGAAGACGAGGGAAGTCATGAAGAGCAGACCTGCTCCACACCTTGGTCCTTGGATGTGGCTTTGCATAATCATGATACTTACTCGCGATCTAGCTGATCCTCCTCGGGTTCTTCCAATGTAGATTCCCTAAAATACCAGCAGAGATGTATTGGATGAATTGGGGAAATGGGTCCATTTGTGAAACACAGAGTAACTCGCCAAGAGTCCCAAAGGATAGGGACAAAATTAAGTCAACTGATTTCCTCCCTCCAACCCCCCAGGTTTTGGCCATGACAAAACCCAGCCCTTTGATTCTTCTGTCCCTGATCTGACTGTACCTCAGCTAAGGATACAGTGAGGATACAGGGATAATGCTGGAAAATTCAATGTGTGTCCTTCTAGTGGGTACATGCGGAGATGGTTCTCTAGAACAAGAACCCTTTCAAACTTTGCTCCAGGTAATTAGAATCAGTAAAGGTCATCCATTCCTCTGAAGTCCCTTTTTTGCTCCGTGCCCGGCTGCTTTCCTTAAGGCCCCGTGGGCATGAATGTTGGTGCATGACCGCCCTGAAAAGTAATCTTTCTGACCTGCAGTCGGGACTCTGTAGGGATCTTCAGATATTAAGATCTTTAGAATTAAACAGGGCTCAGAAAAACCAAGCAGAAGTAGATGATTTGGTTCATTCTGTACCTTAGATTCCTTTTTTTCTCCAATTCTTCAATAAACTCTGTCCCCCTCCTGTAAATGGCTTCCTGATTCTACCTTAGTCGCTCAGCTTCTGAAGTCTGATCTTTCCCCACTGGAACCAACCAGTAGAGTGTCAGAACCTTCCAAAGGGTCAGGACTCTGCTATTGACAGGATGGGTGGGGCAGCGTGTCACAGTGGGGTGGGTGACAATGGTCATTCATGCAGAGTTCCAAGGCTAGATGGGTGCGTGTGTTTTATGGCCGAGTCTTCCGTTTGGTGGTGGTCAGTTCAATGGTTGTGATTCCTGGGTAGTATGAAGGGGTGGTCCCTGTGTTTTATTTTTCTCGCAGTTTGAGCTTCCTCTCTGCCCGAGTGTGGCTATGGGAACCTGGGTCCTAAGGCAGCAGTCTGATCCCATAACCGCTCATTCATCTGACACACACTGAAACATCAGAAGAGCGCTTATGGATGCCAGGCACTGTTCTAAGCATGGGGGAGACAGAGTGAACAGAACAGCCCAAACACCTGCCATCACGGAGTTTACATTACAGGGTGTGTATGTGAGGGCGGGAGGGGTAACACAACGCAATAAATGAGTACATTTATTTTATTTGGTATGACAAAAGAGAAGAATGCTATGAAGAAACATAGGTGAAGAGGGTGAGAGGAAATTCAGTGAGGACTGTTTACGTGGGAGGGAATTGAAGTTTTAAATAGGGTGGTGCAGAGAACGCACTGAGCATTGCCAGACCCAGAAGTGTGGTGTAGATGTGTCAAGAGGCCTGATCAATGGGAAGGAAACTTTAGGTTGTGCTGAGGTGAACACAGAATCCTCAGGCCTCACGAGCAAGGGCAGTAGCAAACAAGGCCCATGGCCAGCAGAAGCATGGACCAGCACGCAGCCGAAGGGCCAGCAGGCCCAGGGCACCAGCAGGCGGCGTGAGGACGCAAAGCTCCTCCTTTGCTGCTTAGAGGATACGTAGCTTTTCCTGCAGCTGCCACTATTCTGGGAAAAAAGAGAACTCGGGAGAGGGAGAATCTGTCCAAAAAATACTGAGAAATTGCCCATAGAGATTTTTAACTGGGAAAAGTCCATGATACCTCGAGTTGGCCCCATTGTATTTTCTGCCAACTTCAGTCAGAGCAGGGAGAGGGGAAGATAAAATCAACTGCCCTATTGTAAAGAGTATGTTCCTGCATACATGAGTCTGTACACTCTGGCCACATTCTGTACAGTTTGTAACTGTTCGCATAAGTCGAGGAAACCTGGGAAGTTTTGAATCTCTACTTCAGGACTGTATTGAGTTGATTTGTGGGCCAGAGTGACTTCTTAACATACTGTAGTTTCTAACAAACTATTTGTAAAATTAACGGCCTCTGATGACCCCCATTACCGTCTCCCTTTATGAAGCTGTACACAGAAGAGTAATTAAGTAACAATTCAGGCCAATGTTCATTAATCCCAGCTGGTTATATAGCTTTTCCAGGAAATGCCCTGGACCAAGGTTATCGTAGCGACTAATGGATTGGATAGGGACTTTCACTGGGATAAAAATAAAGCTCTGTCTCCTTCCTGGGGAGCTTTTCTCCTGGAGGGGCTACCAAAGGCAAACCTGTAGGGGCAGCAGAACCCCAAAGCTTGGGACCTTGTGTGGGACGAGGACAACAGACTGCTATTAGTGAGAATTGCTAAATCGAGGTAGAAACAGGGTCTTGGGGGCAAATTAAGGTCCTTGATGTAAGCATTGCTGCTGTTGGAGAGGTGGCTTGATTAACACCCAGTGCAGCATTAGAGCAGCTGTTTTCACCTTGTAACTTTTTTCAAGCCGTGCTGGGCCCTGTGCAGAAGAGTCACTGGGACACATCAGACTGTGCTGCGTTGTGGCCGGGAACTCTGGCCTTGGCGTGGCAGTCTGTTGTGAAAACATCCCCTCCTCTTCCAGGCTGGGCACCCAGGATCTGTTTGCCTGGCCCTCTCCCTGCTGCTGTGAGGGGGCAGGCCAGGTGCCCGAGCCCTGGACGCGGCTGCCTGGGCCCCGGCCCTTCCTGCTGACTCACCTGTCGTTTCACTTCCGCAGATTCTGCTTGTGTGTGTTTATAGATGAGCCTGGTTTTGAGGCTCATGACTGCGCAAGACTCTAGAACGTCATTGTAGATCATTGTTTTTCGAATACAGAATCAAATACATGATTTTCCTTATGTCCTTACTTATTTTTAGTTACTATTTTTGTGCAATCTTTAGGCTCATAAAACCTCTTTGAATTCCCTTTTGAAATACTCAGAATAGCTTTTCTCAAAAGCAGAAATTTGAACTGGACTGAAATGTTAAGAAAAATAAGGAATGTACCATTAGTTCATTCTGCCATTATTTACTATCCAATAAACAACTATGGTGGTTTGAACTGGCAAAATGTGTGTGTGTTTTCTTTTATAATTCATTGTATTGCTGTTATAATAGCATAAATTATTTTAAAAATGAAAACTCATCAAGGATCTCACCTCAGCAAAACCCTGTATTTTTACAAGTTTTCTTCTATTTTTCCTATTGACAAACCATCTTTTGTAGTTATCATAGAATAGATAATACTGTTGTTTGCCTTCTCACTTAATATTTTTCATAAACACTTTCCAGGTTTTTACATAGTCTATAACATTTCAATCAGCACATGAAATTCTGCTAAGTTGGTAGTCTTCATAATTTGCTCCTCCACACCCTTACCTGTTTGTCTGTGTACGTATCTGTCTCCCCTGGAGTGCCAGGAGAGTGCTCTGTATTAATTTTCTAGGGCTGCTGTAACAAAGTGCTACACACTGGGTGGCTTAAACAACACAAGTTTATTTCCTTACAGTCTTGGAGGCTATGAGGCAAGGTGCTGGCAAAGCTGGTTTCCCCTGAGGCCCCTTTCCTTGGCTTGCAGATGGCCGTGTTCTCCCCTGTGTCCTCACAGAGGCATCCCTGTGTGTGTCTGTGTCCTTATTTCCTCTTCTTAAAATGACACCCATCATAGAAATTTGGGATCAACAGAGGTGAGGCTTAGAACCTCACCCCCCCTGTTTTGAGAGAAATCTTCTGCATCCGTAGATGTTTTGTTGCCCTTGTCTAGCTTGGATTAATACTTAGTCTATAGGCACAGACCTGATCATCTACATTTGCCCTCTTACAGCACTAAGTTATGTTTTCTACCTTTATCTTGCATCTACCTACCACTTCAGCATTTTATTTAAAAAATAATAATAATAAGGGAGAAATGTGGGATTCACATATAAATCAAGTATAAAAATGACACCGTCATAGAGAATTATGGCCCTCCTTCATGACCTCATTTTAAAGTGATTACCTCTTTAAAGACCTTATCTCCAAGTACAGTCACATTCTGAGGTACTAGGAATGAGGACTGCAGTATAGGAATTTTAGTAGGACACAACTCAGCCTACAAGAGGTGTTCAACAGATGTTTACCTGTGATGAGCATTCAGGCTATTTCCCCACCCTTCCCCCAAGTAAAAGCACTTCAAAGAATAGATTTATATAGTCATTACATTTTTTAGATACAACCAAACTGTCAGATATGTATTTATATTTTTACCATTTTTGAATGTCTTTTAATATATCAGCTTTTAATTTTACATGTGAGGAAAGTAAAGACAAGAGAGACAATAAATGTTTTGCTGCTATTATGTTTCCATTTGGAATGGAGGCTCAAGGTTTGTTTTTTTTTTCACAATTTATTCGTTCCTTTATTTCCTGGAACCTCAATGCACATTTGCTTATCTTTTTTGTTTGTCTGATTGTTTTTATTTTGTTATCATTAATCTATAATTACATGCAGAACACTATGCTTAACTAGGCTCCCCCGTTCACCATGTCCCCCCACAATCCCCATTACTGTCACTGTCCGTCAGCGTAGTAAGATGCTGTAGGATCACTACTTGTCTTCTCTGTGTTGTACAGCCCTCCCCATGCTCCCCACACATATTATTCCTACTAATTGTAATGCCCCCTTTCTTTTTCCCTGCTCTTATGAGGCTCAAGTTTTTATCATGAATTTTTTTTTCCCTACTGGAAATTATACATTGGAATATTTTCCCCTTTCATATTATTTATTCTCTCTTTGGCTTATAAAGGCAATATTAAACCTTCTTGGTGAACAATTTCTGCCAAACTTGCCATTGAGAGGTTTTCAATTTTTTTATTAAGGTATTATGGATATACACTCTTTTAAAGGTTTCACATGATAAAACAATGTGGTTATTACATTCACCCATATTATCGTGTCCCCATATACCCCATTGCAGTCACTGCCCATCAGTGTAGTAAGATGCCACAGAGTCACTACTCGTCTTCTCTGTGCTCAGCTGTCTTCCTCATGATCCCCCCTACACCATGTGTGCCAATCATAATACCCCTCAAGCCCCTTCTCCCTCCATTCCCACCCGCCCTTCCTCACTCCTCCCCTTGGTTACCACTAGTCCCTGCTTGGAGTCTGTAAGTCTGTTGCTGTTTTGTTCCTTCCGTTTTGCTTCGTTGTTATACTCCACAAATGAGGGAAATCGTTTGGTACTTGTCGTTCTTCGCCTGGCTTATTTCACTGAGCATAATATCCTCCGGCTCCATCCATGTTGTTGCAAATGGTAGGATTTGTTTCTTTCTTATGGCTGAATAGTAGTCCATTGTGTATATGTACCACCTCTTGTTTATCCATTCATCTACTGATGGACACTTAGGTTGCTTCCATTTCTTGGCTACTGCAAATAGTGCTGCAATAAACATAGGGGTGCATATGTCTTTTTGAAACTGAGAAATTATATTCTTTGGGTAAATTCCTAGGGGTGGAATTCCTGGATCAAATGGTATTTCTATGTTTAGTTTTTTTTGAGGAACCTCCATATTGCTTTCCTCAGTGGTTGAACTAGCTTACATTCCCACCAGCAGTGTAGGAGGGTTCCCCTTTCTCCGCATCCTCACCAGCATTTGTTGTTCTTAGTCTTTTCGGTGCTAGCCGTCCTAACTGGTGTGAGGTGATACCTCAGTGTGGTTTTAGTTTGCATTTTTCCCTGATGATTAGTGATGTGGAGCATCTTTTCATGTGCCTGTTGGCCACCTGAATTTCTTCTTTGGAGAAGTGTCTGTTCATATCCACCACACATTTTTTAATAGGGTTATTCGCATTTTGGGTGTTGAGGCGTGTGAGTTCTTTAGGCATTTTGGATGTTAACCCCTTGTCGGATATGTCATTTACAAATATATTCTCTCATACTGTAGGATGCCTTTTTGTTCTGCTGATGGTGTCCTTTGCTGTACAGAAGGTTTTTAGTATGATGTAGTCCTATTTGTTCATTTTTTATTTTGTTTCCCTTGCCTGAGGAGATGCGTTCAGGAAAAAGTTGCTCATGCTTATATTCAAGAGATTTTTGCCTATGTTTTCTTCTAAGAGTTTCATGGTTTCATGACTTACATTCAGGTCTTTGATCCATTTTGAGTTTACTTTTGTGTATGGGGTTAGATAATGATCCAGTTTCATTCTCTTGCATATAGCTGTCCAGTTTTGCCAACGCCAACTGTTGAAGAAGATGTCATTTCCCCATTGTATGTCCATGGCTCCTTTATCCTATATTAATTTACCATGTATGTTTGGGTTTATATCAGGGCTCTTTAGTCTGTTCCGTTGGTCTCTGGGTCTGATGTTGTGGCAGTACCAAATTGTCTTGATTACTGTGGCTTTGTAGTAGATCTTGAAGTTGGGGAGCAAGATCCCCGCCACTTTATTCTTCCTTCTCAGGTTTGCTTTGGCTATTCGGGGTCTTTGGTGGTTCCATATGAATTTTTGAACTATTTTTTCCAGTTCGTTGAAGAATGCTGTTGGTAATTTGATAGGGATTGCATCGAATCTGTATATTGATTTGGGCAGGATGGCCATTTTGACGATATTAATTCTTCCTAGCCAGGAGCATGGGATGAGTTTCCATTTGTTAGTGACCTTTTTAAATTTCTCTTAAGAGTGTCTTGTAGTTTTCAGGGTATAGGTCGTTCACTTCCTTGGTTAGGTTTATTCCTAGGTATTGTATTCTTTTTGCTGCTATTGTGAATGGAATTGTTTTCCTGATTTCTCTTTTCTGCTAGTTCATTGTTAGTGTATAGGAAAGCCACAGATTTCTGTGTGTTAATTTTGTATCCTGCACCGTAGCTGTGTTCCGATATCAGTTCTAGTAGTTTTGGAGTGGAGTCTTTAGGTTTTTTTATGTATGATATCATGTCATCTGCAAATAGTGACAGTTCAATTTCTTCTTTACTGATTTTGATTCGTTGTATTTCTTTGTTTTGTCTAATTGCCGTGGCTAGGACCTCCAGTACTCTGTTGAATAACAGTGGGCAGAGTGGGCATCCCTGTCTTGTTCCCGATCTCAGAGGAAATGCTTTCAGCTTTTCACTGTTCAATGTGATGTTGGCTGTGGGTTTATCATAGATGGCCTTTATTATGTTGAGGTACCTGCCCTCTATACCCATTTGGTTGAGAGTTTTTATCATGAATGGATGTTGAATTTTGTTAAATGCTTTTTCAGCATCTATGGAGATGATCATGTGGTTTTTGTCCTTCTTTTTTTGATGTGGTGGATGATGTTGATGGATTTTCGGATGTTGTACCATCCTTGCATCCCTGGGATGAATCCCACTTGGTCATGATCCTTTTGATGCATTTTTGAATTCAGATTGCTAATATTTTGTTGAGTATGTTTGCATCTACGTTCATCAGGGATATTGGTCTGTAATTTTCTTTTTGGGTTGGGTCTTTGCCTGGTTTTGGTAGTAGGGTGATGTTGGCTTCATAGAATGAGTTTGGGAGTATTTCCTCCTCTTCTGTTTTTTGGAAAACTTTTAGGAGAATGGGAATTATATCTTCTCTGTATGTCTGATAAAATTCCGAGGTAAATCCGTCTGGCCCGGGGTTTTGTTCTTGGGTAGTTTTTTGTCTACTGCTTCAATTTCTTTGCTGTTAATTAGTTTGTTTAGATTTTGTGTTTCTTCCTTGGTCAGTCTTGGAAGGTTGTATTTTTCTAGGTCGTTGTCCATTTCTGTATGGCAAATAGCAACATACGTCCTTTTTCTGTCTCCATGGATCTTAAATGTATTTATTTATAAAACTTAATGTAAATAGCACTGTGAACTGATATCTCTTTTTGGAATTTATCAAACTGTGGAATTCTGCTCCATGGTGGGCATACGTATAAGGGCAGAGACCGTGTGAGGAAACCCTTCCACTTAGAACACATATTCTGAAGATATTAGGCAGATGATCATTGTAGGTAGTGACTCAGCACCTGGGGTAGGAGACTTTATCGTCTGTGCTCTTGATGTTCAAACCCAGATCTGGCCGATGACCCTGTGAAAAATGGGACAGTTTTGCTGTTATCACAGACCTGCCCCCATCTGGTCGGCACGTTGCAGGGGTACAATATATAGCTATGGTAAAGAAACAGCTTCTGAGGAGAGCCTGCATTTACCATGGAACAGTGCCCTCTGCTGTTTCTGAGGGAGCCATTCAGCCATAGTCAAATCATGAGGGAAGAGTGCACTGCTCCAGAGACAAAGCAAGCTGCTCCTTGTTTGCACTGGTCAAGATACTGGGAGGCCAACTCCTGGCACCTTGCAGCCAGTCTCAACTGTAAATGTTCAGCAGGAGAATCAAGACAGCCCAGCCACAGCAGCCTACCTCCCCTACATCTGTTCCTAGGCTCTAATCCCACACTGCCTGTGAATGCTCCTTCCCTATTTTCGCTGCAAACACAGAAGAGCTTCCATTAGTTTTGCTCCTTAGCAGGAGGAATTTTTACAACAGTGATTTTAACCATTGAAGCTTGTCTTTAGAAAACTTCTGCTTCTCAGTATTATAAAATTAAAGGAAGCACAGTCAATGGCTGCAGTGAAGTAGTCATGTAGAAGAGAACAGCAGTTCACCGTTGGAAGTTTACACTGCTAAGGGATCAGCCTCACTTCCTTTCTTTCTTTTTTTCCTTCCTTCCTTCTCCCCTTCCCTGTTCCCCCGCTCCATCGTCATCATCTTTTTAATAAAACCATCTGAAGTTGCCAGAATCTCCATCTACGGGAATGATGTCACATAGTGGAAACTGGGTTTTTTTGCTGACTCACTTTACATTCTGGGAACAACTGTTTTTGCTGGTTCTCTCCACTCTCTGAATTCTCATTCTCAATTTTGTATTCTGGGTGTGACCGCGAATGATATAGTCAACATTTACCTTTACTTTAACCAACAACAAGGGCAATCATGGACCTCAAGATGTTATTAGGGATTTGTGTCCTTCCTAACAACTTTTGAACTGTTTTCTCAGCATTATTTCACATAGCTAGAGCAGAGAAAACACATAGTGATGAATAATGAAAGATGCATAAGGGAAAAATTTTTTTTAACTTTTCTTAAGTGACTCTGAAATCAAAATGTTTGAAAATTCTTTTTCTTTCATAATTCTAAGTCTCAAATTCATGAGTGCAGAGGAGTGGATTTCTTGCTCTATCATGTGGCGGTTCAATGGTAAATGGGAGCTGGCCATACCTTATCCTCCCCTTGTGCCAAGAACGAAGTCTGGTTTAATGAAGCACCTATTAAGGCCGCACCTACTGGGCAGAAACTGCCAAATTCTACAGGACCCTAGAATGCCTCTGCCACTCAGTGTGGGAATAAGCCACGCGTGCAGTGCCGCTCTTTGAGATGGTGGAGGGTGTTTCCATTTAGGGTGCCAGGTAAAATCTCAGTGACTTGTATGGTCAGACAATGCGTATTTGCACATTAATCTAGTAATTGCCATGAGAAAAGGATTTTGTTTTCTCTGAGGCCTGGGGTGAAGAAAGAATTTACTCATTCTTGGCAATTTACCAGATTAAGAAAGTTGCTTAATTTTTTTTTTCCATTTGGTTCGTTCTGTTTGAAATATTTATCTGTGGTCCAAGATGCCTTTAAGCCTTTCATTAAAGGATGACTTTGCTGACACATGATCAGCTGATTATGGGACAGGGGTAGGCAATTGACCTCAGCCAATACAGACTCTTTGGTCTTTCCTGCTGTAGCTATTGGAAAAGACTGATTGTGCTGAAGTTGCTAATCTGGTAGTATAGGATTTAGGTTATTGGCAGAATATTGCCACTTAAAGGAGCAATGCCCATTCAGAGAAATGAGGGAGAGAGATGAAGCCCTGAGGACATTGGTGAAACTTCTGGATTCAGCCATGCCTGAAACCTCAGGTTTTTAGTTCCATAAGGCAATATCTTTTTTTAAATTTTGCTGTAATTTGTACGTTCTAATTATCAGTAGTGAGCCATCTGCATTGCAGAGATCCAGTCTCTTACATTTTTAAGATTAACTAGAAGTATTGAATGGACTCTAACTTTGTTTAGCATCGGTGACATTATTCTGAAAATGGTCTACTCTGTTTACTATTTCATACTATTTAGCTTATCCTTTAGCCACTGAAATCTATTGACAGAGCTGTTTACTGGGCAAGGTTGATCTTGGAAAGGCAACATGGGGGGAAAGGTAATCCGTAGGCAAAACCTCAAGGGAAAAACTGAAGAAAACATCTTCCCTCTACAAGTTCCACCATCTCCTAGTGTACACAGTCAGGTACCACTTGCCTTCTTTTTCCAAGGATGTTTTTTGGGGATTAGTGGGGCAACAAGTCCTCAGTCCGAAGTGTGAGATGCGCGGAGAGGAAGCTTCTTAGCCTCCACAAGGTGCTCCTGTTCAGTATCTTGGGTAGTATGTCGATTAGGAGATCTGGATTTATAAAGCTTATGTGGAAAAACAAGTAGCCCAGCAGTGTGATGAAAAACAGGGTGATGAAAAAGAGAAATAGAAAAATCCTGAAAAGAGAAAGCCCAGAAACTGTTAAGCCAGATGTTAGAAAACCAGGAACAAAACAGTAAGTCATACCTAAATGCACACCTGGTTCCTTCTTGATGTTCAAATGTCTCCCACTAAATCTTGTCTCCGTGCCCAGCAACCCCTTGTAAATGTGGTCCTTCCCTAGTGCTGGCTTGCTAGTTACTGTCTTCCATCACTGTGTTTTATTTTCTTTTAGTATTTATCATTATCTGAAATTATCTTGTGAAGTAGTCACACCAATTTTTACCCCACTAGCAGAGTATACATTTCTATGGGTCTACACCCTCTCCAACGCTTACCATCAGATTTTTAAAGTTTCACTAATCAAATGGGTGTAAAGTAATTTCTCATTACCGTCCTGATTTGTATTTCCCTGATGAACAGTGATGCTGACTATCTGTGCATAGGTTTATTGGTCTTCTGTGTTCCTTTTGCCCATTTATCTACTAGGTTGTTTGAGCTCTTCTTACTAAATGGTAAAAATTCTTTATATGTTCTTGATATGAATCCTTTTCCATGTGTACTTTGAGTAACTTCCCTCTACTTTCTAACTTTCACTTGCTCTAAGTGTTGAAGAGCAAAAGTTAATAATTTTTAATCAAGTCTAGTTTATCAACCTTTCGTTAATAATTTTTAATCAAGCCTAGTTTATCAACCTTTCCTTTAATTAGAATCAATCCATTTTATGTCGTGTTAAAAATCCATGCCCTATACCAAGGTCTGAAAGGTACTTCTATCTTCATCGGGAGTTTGTAGCATTTTAAAAACATGTTCACAGATTCCTTGATACTCCTCTCATCATGAGATTTCCCTTCATTGGGGTGTGGACTGGGCTTACTGGCTCCTTTCTGAAGAATACAGTACCGTGGAAGTGACGTGCCGGTGCGTGACTTCCTAGGCTAGGTACTGGAGACACTGCAGCTTCTTCCTTCCTCTCGGGGGAACGCCGGCTGTCATCCTGGGAGGATTCCCAGCCAGCCCTGCGGGGATGTGCGTGCGGTGAGGAACTGAGGCCTGTTGCCAAAATCCAGCAAAAAAGCCAGTGTGGAGATAGATCCTCTACCCCAGGCAAGCCTTCTAATGGCTGTAACTTTGGCCAGCATCTTATCTGTGGCCTCACAAGAGACGTTGAGCTAGAAGTACCCAGCGAAGTGACTCAAAGGTTCCTGACTCACAGAAACTATGGGATGATAAATGTTTATTATTTGAAACTAGTAAGTTTTCGGGTAATTTGTTAAGTGGGAATAGGTAACTCATGCTGAATTTTAAAGATTCCTTTCTTTCTTTTTGTGGACATTTAAGTCTTTAACACATTGGGCTTGCTTTTTATATATGCTGCATGTTAGTGATCTGATACCATTTTTTGTCTTACCTGGATAACGTTTTTCCCTACCCTATTTTTGAACAATTCTTCCTTTCCCCTATGACATATAATCATTGTTACATATCAAAGGTCTAAATGTGCACTGTTTCTAAGCTCTTTTTTTGTTCCATTTCATTGTTCAGTTTTCCTGGTCTGGTCCCAATAGCACACTGTCATAATTATTGTAGCTTCATAGTACGTTCTGATATCTGAAATGGCATATTCCCCACCTCTTGCTTTTCTTTAAAATTTCCAGGTTATTTCTGACCCTTTACTCCTCCAAATATAGTATATTTTAGAATCATTTCATTCAATTGCATGAAAAATCTTTTGGGGAGTTTGATTGGAATTGAATTGACTATTTCTCCACTGGAGACAACTGATACATTTCTGGTATTAAGGCTTCCTATCCATGATCATGGTATTTCTCTTCTTTCATTCATGATACTTTTAACATTTCTTAATATATTTCTCTAAATGTCCCTATAGTGGTCTTGATTTCTTCTTTAAATGATGAATTTTTTTGCCCTCGTTGTGTTGCTATGATTTGCACGAGCAAACCGCCACTCTTTCCTATGTACATTAACCGTATCCAGCTGTTCTGGGCTGCCTCCAGCCCCAGGACAAATTCATTACCACCTGCACTCACTAGTCAAAGAGAACCCCTTCCCCACCAGTTCTCTGAAGTCTTTCTCGAGAGTTGATCTTAGAGCCCGGATCCAGGATCCATTCTGGTGAAGCATCTTAGAATTAGAATCACAAGCCCTTTACAAACCTCCTTCCTCGTTCCTACAAATCTCCTTGAAGCTGGATACAATATTCATAAGGAGGTTCTGGATGACATTCCCAGGGAAAATCTTAGGAATAACCAACTTTTTAATCTCTTGAGTTAACAACCAGCCTACCCGTGCCTCACAGAATGGTCGAGCAAAACAAGAGGAAAGGTATTTGTAGTCTGATGATCTAAACTTGTACATTCTCCTCCAGATTTCCAACTCAAGGCAGACAGCCCTGGGGAGTCCACATGGGCGATTCCATGCTGGGCACTGGTGTTAAAAGTATAGGTGAAGGCAGTCCTAGGAGTTCTAGGAAGAATTCTACTAGTTGTTCCAGAACACTATATTTAGGGACACCAAAATATGTAGTACTTCATTTACCTCCCCCTTAAGCCAATATTCTAGACAATTGGAAATTACCTTTAAACACCAATAATTTTATGTTAATCATTTTGATGGAACTCTTTCTAAATCACATTTTATACCACTTTGAATATATGTTTCTCTATGCCTTCTTAAACAGATTATATTGAACATAATTTGACCTTTTCTTGAAAATGCAAGGACTTCATGAGTACAGATTTTTGCTGTCACAGTGATTCCTTCAGAACTAATATGCACTCAGTTGTTTGAATCTTGAGTTCTTACTCAGGTTAACAAATATTTTTGAGCAATTATGATGTGCTGGATACTGTTAGGTGCTTTATCTCTTTTTCACAATCATTTCCTCTTTTATCTGTTATTAGGCAGCAGTATACTTGCATTTAGAATTTCTCTCCCTATGTATGTATATATTTTTCATGTCGGGGGTAAAGAGCTGACATTGTAACAAAGTTTGAGGGAGGCATGTCTCATACAGTAGGGTGAAAACCCAATCACTGTGCTTATGAACCCCATTTCTAATCTGCTGATTCTACTGGGGATCCAGGTACATCAAATGAATTCAGATTGTTAAGGGAAGAGGGAGTAAGTATGAGATTTGCCACATCTCTTTTAGGTGATAAGATTCCCGTTTCTGATTACTACTAGGCTGTTGGCTGCTAATACTGGAAAATGAGATTAGTAATTGCCTTTCGGCAAGAAGTCATAGCATTAGAACTGAGAAATGTGGTCACTGATGACACTAGTTTGTTGACTCTGTGTGTGTGTGTGTGTGTGTGTGTGTGTGAGAGAGAGAGAGAGAGAGAGAGACAGAGAGAGACAGAGAGAGTCAGAGAGAGAGAGAGAGAGAGAGAGAGAGAGAGAATGTGTGAATGTGTATACAAGGTTCCCCTTGTCGTCTGCAGGATGGCTAGTAGATCTCCCAGTTTTCAGGAAGTTTGCTCAAAGATATTTACTTGCCTTTTACAGAGCCATATTCCCTTCTTTTGGAGAGAATTGTCCTGGGAGAAGAAAGGACATTGATAAATTAGCAGTTTCATCACTGTGAAGTAATATTCAGTGAGCCATTAGTTATATGTTATTTTTAGATACCATACAAATTTTTTTCATAAGCATAAACAGATGAAATTTTCAAAGACAATGTATATACATATATATTTATATATATGCATTATTTATATATACATACACACACACTTTTATATATATATATATATATATATATATATATATATATATATATATATATACACACACTTACATATTTATATATAATTTTGTATCACCTTCTTATACACTGATAGGAAGAAAGGAAGGCATAGAAACGTAAAGTCTGTTGCCCCAGGTTATACAGCTAGTGAGTGGCAGGGCCAGGCCTGAAGCCGGGACCTCTGGGAATCCACATTATCGGCCCTCATAACTCTTTGCTCACCTTCAGCTCAGCCAGCAACCCTTAGAGGAATGAACAAGCTATGGAAACCACACAAATATATTCTGAGATAAGTTTTAAAAGGTATAAAAATGTAAAGATGCAGGTATATCCTGAATTTCTGTGACATTTCTTTTACAAAATATTTCCTTAGTTATTTCATTTTCCTTTTAACTTCCTTGGGAGATAAAAAGACGGAGGAATTAAGATCACATTTTAAAATTGTGTAAATAAGGCTCATAGAATTGGAATCATGAGAAACTTTGTGTTTTACAAATTTGGTTCTGTAGCTTGAGTCAGATGAGGTGAAGTGCCCTCTAATCAGTGCTCAGGGAGCGTCTCTGTAAAGACGGCTCAAACTCAGGGCACGTGACCGTCATGGGACTCTGATAACCTTGATGAAGACACTCTGTTTTTCCTCTGATGGGTAGTCAGATGAATACTTTGATGAACCATTGGGGATGGATGATGGGACATATCAGAAAGTAGGCTAAGCCTCGTCCTAGAGAGGGGGAGTCCAGTTAATTTTTTTGCTGAGTGGGATATGGAAGAATAACTTGCTCAGAACAATTGGAGTCATGGTCACTGTGGGCATGTCTGACATATACCCAAACATCTGGATGACCCCAGGGACAATGGTGGATTATTGATGTTTGCTTTTTAGGAAAAGAAGACTTCTTTTTTTTCTGAGGTTATCAAGGCCATATATTTCATGCCAAAAAAGTTCTGGTGAATGTCAACCTTGCCTGTAAAACCAATATACATTACAAAAATAAATAGAAATTTATCTTTTAGTAACCTGTGAACTTGCTGCCCCAAAATGCCAAACAGGCAAAGAGCCGTGATGCTCTGCATCCAATTCTATGTCCTTCTGACCTTTGCATATGTGCTGGTGACATCACGATGTTAAATATGAACAGTCTTGGAGCTTTGTCATAAAGAAGTGATGACTTCTTATGTTAACTCATGGGGCAACTCTGATCAGACAGTGACAGATAACCCTGGTGCTCTGTGTTTTGAAAGATTCGGGACCATGTTGGGATCATCTGGCCATTTACATGGCTGTAAGAGAGGGAAGACAGTTGTCTTCTTTGTTTCAGGTGGGAATGCTTTGAAATTACATCTAGTACTGTTCTTGGAACGTGCACATGGGAAGATTTGTGTATGTTTCGTGGCTTATAGTGTTTTGGAAACTGACAGGCAGTGGCACTGAGTGAGAGGACGCAGGTTGGAACACTCACCTTATTATCTTGGCTGTTATATTTTTTTGCCGAGTTCATGCTCAAGACTTTTGATCTAGGGGGAAATGAACCAAGATAGGGATTGGATAAAGTACACTCAAATATTCAT
This sequence comes from Manis pentadactyla, assembly GCF_030020395.1. NCBI lineage: Eukaryota > Metazoa > Chordata > Mammalia > Pholidota > Manidae > Manis > Manis pentadactyla. The sequence continues at coordinate 112,849,292 of NC_080029.1, forward strand.
ACTACATAATGATTATTTTAAAAGTTTTATATTCTAAAGCTGTGCTGTCCACTATGGAAGCCAGTGGCTACATGTACCTATGAACTTTAAAATTAATTAAAATTAAAAAAAGTCAGTTCCTCAGTCACACTAACCATGTTTCAGGTACTCAGTAGGTGGCCATTGGCTACTTATTGGATGGCACAAAGTTTTACTGGGCAGCTCTGTTCTAGAAACTTAGCTTAGCACTGAAGCCATACTTAATGTTCAAGGAGGCTCTCAGGAAACTTGAAGGTATCCTTCAGAATTCCAAGAGCTGGTACCCTGTGGCCCTCCCAGGCCACAATGCACACCAGGGCTATTTAGAGGCGGTATGAAGTTTGGGTCTCTTTACCTCGATCCCAAGATTCTCAAATATTTAATAAATGTAAGTACTTCTTGACTAAGTTAAGATGTAACTTCTAAAAAGGGGCCAAGAAATGGGAGTGAGATTTTTGACTTTGTTTTCTCACCATTTCAATTCTAGACAAACTCAGAAAGGAGGGGCTTTTGTCTTACCATTTCTAACCTTTAATGGTCATAGTTTAGTAGTTAATATAGCGTACAGTTTGAGTGTTGTAATATGGTGGCCTTCGTGTGTCCAGAGGTTAGTTTCGTGCCTGTCTTACATGGCTTAGTCTCTATGTTTTTGGGGAAATGAGGGTGGTATTAGATTAAAGGGCTTTTCTGTGCAAGTAGGAATGTCCTACTCATCAGAGTGCCTGACCACCAGCCCTTTTAAAATCAGATGTTCCTGCCCTTAATATAAACCTGAGTAGTTGAAAATGTGATAAAAGCATGAAGGGAGATGTGTTTCTGTGGTTTTTTTTAAGAAGGATGGAAGAAGGACCTGCATTTTAAAGTTGATGTGGTTTAGTGGGAGTCAAACAATCACTAACAGGAGGGAGAGAGATGTGGTGTTGGGGCTCACTCAGTCCCAAGTAGGAATTGGTCAGAGGAATGTTTGCTCTGACCCAGGCTGAGATGGAGTCACCACTAAAACCAAGAAGTTCCTTTTTTTGCCAAAACTCACACTTCTGTCTCAAGGAGCCGAGTCTCTGCTTCTTCTTCTATTTTCCTCCGAGTTTCCTGGTACTTCTTCCAAGAGAAATAAAAGAAACCACAGTCACTAATTAGAAGCCTTACGCTTTTTCTAATCATAAGCAGCATGTATTATTACGTGGTAACATGAATGCCTGGTCTCCTTCTCCAGCCCCCACACCCACCACCACTCCTGGTCACTCGCTGCGCTTCCTACCTTCCCAGGCAGGTCCCTGGGTGATTGGCGTCACGAAAGGAGCAGTGCTCGTTATGAATTTAAGAGCACAGAGGTCAGGAGACCAGGGCTGTAATGGAATGATATTGGTGGTGGGTTGTCAGGGACCCAAAGTCCCTTTGTAATGCCACTTTGAAGAGTTAATATTGTCCTAGATAGTGTTCTTTGAAAAGCCTGGTTTCATATTATCCTGTACCTTACAAACCCTTCTCTGTCCCATTACCGAGAAACTGTACCTTAATGCAGAAGACCTGATCTTTGCAGAGCTGGGCCACATGTGCATAGTCTTCCTTTATCTGGGAAACCAAAATTCAGTCAAATTTCTTTCAGGAAATTTCTCTAAGAACAAGAGTATACTTGTTTCCTCCTAAATCCCAGACCCTAAATGTAGTTTTCTAATTGTTCTAAATATGTTTTTGCTGTATATATGAACTGATTTTTTTTTTTTTTTGAGGATAGATAAGCTTTATTTTGGGGGGGGGGGATTTTATTTTGGGACAGTTGGGAGAAGAATAGATACTAATTTGTTGAAGATACAGATACAGAACATATCCTGTAAAAATTATTGAAGAGAAGGAAACCTAGGAGACTGCATTTATCTTCCTTTCCTTCATCCCCTCCTCAACCCCATAATGGTTCTGGATCTGGAGCCTTATTATATATAACTCAATCATTTGCAGAATGTATTGCATCGTCTAACTGAACATCAACTTTTCCCTCCTCTGGGAGAAGTAATACTGAAATGACTACCATCACCTTGGCCAGTTCCTTCTCTTGGTCAGCACAGGAAGCTTCCAGCTGTTGTAACTTAACCTACAGAAAGGGGAGGAGATGGATAACTCAAGGTGCAAGCAGGCTTCCATTCTGAAATGCTGTCTCAAAGGTTATCTTACAGGTGGTTGACGTGCATCAGGTATGGTATGAGATGTCTTTTTAATGGAGGAGAGTCAAACCATGCAGCGTCCTTCTGGTGACCCTGCCCTTCTACACTCCCAAGCCCTTAGCATTCATCAGGGCTCCACTCACGCTTAAACTACAATTCTTAGCTTCCTTCCTTCTTAGCTATTTCTCTTAGGAAAAACATCAGTCTTGAAAAACTTCAGTCTCCTTTTTCCTTTTATGTACTTACTGCTCACTCCTTTTTTTGCTCCCCGTATTCCTCCTTCTTTCTTTTCCTTCCTTATTTGATGAAAGCCTATTCTATATTGGTGGCTATGTCGGAGTGATGGGCAGAGGGCCATGAGAGTAGAAAGGATACAGTGGTGAACAGGATTGACAGGCAGAGTCTCTGCCTCACAGAGCTGACATTCTACTTGGGGACATTAACAGATAAGTCAACATGATAATGATAAATGCTATGAAAGAAATACAAACAGAAATGTAGTGACAGCGATGGCATGAGAGCTATCATAGGTGAAGTCCTGTCTGATGAGATGATACTGGGTTGAACTCTAAATGGTAAATATTAGCCAAATGGAGATCTGGAAGAAATATGTCCCATGCAGGGTTGCAGCAAGAGCCAGGACTGTGTAAGAGCACATATGTAGTGTGTATGTGGAAGTTATGTGGCTGGAGCGCGGGGAAACACCTGGTGAGGAGGAGATGAGGTGGGGAAAGGTTGACATGGATGAGATTGTGTAGGGCCTTGTTGCTTCTAGAGTTTGGTTCTTTATTTTAATTGCAGTGAGAAGCCAGGTGTGAACTCGAAGTAGTAAGGACATAATCTGATCTGTGTTTTTAAAGAGTAAGTCTTTTCTAGGTGTGAAAAGTAGGTTAAGGGTAAGAGCAGAAGCAGGAAGACTAAGAGGCTGATTTGGCATCCAGGCAAGGGCTTACGGTGGCTCGCAGAAGGGTAATAGTAACAGAGGAATAGATGTGCTTGGGCTCTATTCCCTAGTTAGAGCAGACAAGCCTGCGTTTTTCCTTCCTTCCACTTTTAGCTCTACTGTTCCCACTTTGATCTAGTACCATTGTTTCACATCTGAAGACTTCTAACGGTTCCTTTCCTCTTCAGTCAATTATACCGAGGGCCAGAGAGCCAAATGTGTCTAAGGGCTGTATTTTCAGAGGCGCAGCAGGCATACCATTAAACTGATGAGCTGATTGCCAGGATGTAAGAACAGAAGCAAGAGATGCTGTGTATTTCATAGAATTAGAGAAATCACTTGAGAATTCTACAACACATGTAGGCAAATGGGAGTGACTTAAAGGGTCAGTAATGCTTTAGAGTTCTTTGGAGGTGGGCTAATAGCTTCTGGGAAAATAATGGCCATTGTTCTGACAATACGTGGAACTACCTATAGTCTTTCTGCTCAGCTGAGGTGACACAGCATCACGAGACTTAAAGCCTTGCCGTGGGCTCTGCTGGGCTGCTGTCAAGAAAACTTGTTTTGAGCAGAAGGAAGCAAATGCAGTTAGTTATATGGCAAGGCTAGTCAAGGGGCTTCATAAGCCTTTCTAATCTGAGCCCCAAGTTTATCCTGAAGCACATGCAGGCTCCACATTTCTTCCTTTCCTGGACAGGCATGGCCAAGCAAGCTGTTTTGGTGGCTTTGGACTTCCTGTTTGTGGCCATCAGTACTAATTTGGCTGACAGGAAATAGGGAAGTAATTCTCTGTTTTTCACTTTCTATTTCTATTTTCAGTGTGTCCCTATCTGCAGGGGCTGCACAGACGTAGTATGGGCTTAAGAGTGAGCTTAAGAAGCTAAAGAGAAATAAGGCAAGGGCAAGACGGAATTGTACAGAAAGTATCAAGTAAGAATTTTACCTGCTTTCTGAATAAAAAAATAAGTCCACCTTTTTGCATCTTTGATCAGATGAATTGTGGTTGTGCCCAGGTTTTTATCTTTGGAACACAATTAGAGAAATGCTAAGCAATGTCTGATGATGCACTCAGCAGGTGGAGGTCACTAAATATTTGAGTGATAAATTGAATGAATCCTTTTCTGGATGGGAGTCAGTGATAGAGTGTGTAAATTACCTAGCACACAGTAGATTGACAAATCCTAGCTCTGCTCTATGAATTCATACATTTGCCTCAGCTAGACTTTTAAATAATCACATTAAATATGTGATGTTTCAAGGTTTTACTCTTCAAAAAAAGGAAAGAGTTTTAAAAATGCACAATTTCATTCAGTTTTCAAACTGAGGCTGGAAGGGGCTGATTAAATTGCCTAACTTCATATACCTCACTAAGTGCTGGGACCAGGATATAAACTAGGGACTTCAGTGTTATGTATGCATTGTGCAATTGTGTTCCGCTCTTCCTAAAGGAAGAGAAACAAAATATATGGCTTCAGAGTGAAATTCCTTACCAAGGGCAGAAAAGAATTCAGTACTCAGTAGTCTAGGCTTAAGTCTGACATGGGCTAAAACTACAAAGAATTTATCCCAGTTTTGACAGTTGTTTCCACTTAAAAGCTTGCTTCCTGGTTGTGTAACCCAAACCCACTCAAGATTGCTTTTTCATTTACCTTTGAGTCTTCTAGTGGTCCCTTTAGATGGCCTTGTTCACACTTGGGTGCCTTCTGCGATTTCCTTGTAAGCTATGATTTTAAATAAATACATATTTCAAATAAAAATGCATCAAATAAAAAATACTAGAAGACAAACACACTGTTTTGTGTGTAGAGCCAATAACATGGCCTTCTTCTCACTAGTTTTGGCCACCGGTGCTAGAGTCTGCACAAGCAGGAGTACTTCCCTGAACCCTATGCCATTCCGGGCTGCAGAGGGCTGCAGGCGTGGGTCAGAAAGTAGGGCGATCATAGGAGACCCACTGTATTTTGAGCAGGAGTGGAGGTAGAGTGAATGCCTGGATAAGGAAAGGGGAAGCCCTTGGGATTTAAGTATTTTTAAAAGTCTCTGTTGAAAATAAAATTAAGCTTTCACCTTCCAACAAAGTGTCAGTGGATTCCATTTTCTTGTGATAGAATGAAAAACCCATGGGCTCACCAGATAGCCCAAATGTCGCACCCACTCCCTTCACCTCACGCTCGCAGGGGGAGCCCATGGCATTCAGGTACGAGGCCCAGCCTCAGGAGAGTGGGGCAGGGGTAGAACCCGCCCCCAGCACAAACTTTTCTGACACGTGGGATCCTCTAGGATCATTTTCCCTCCCTTGTGTCTTTGACAACTGAAGCCGCTGCGGGGAACGTGGGGAAAACTAGAGCCCCAACCCACCTTTTTTTGAAGTTCTCTTATACCGTGCCCCAGAGTCTCATTTTTCCTTTCCTGTTGAGAGAAAGAAGCAGAGCATAGGTGTGGATCTCCCTGCTGCCACCCATCTTTATTCAGCTGATTGTTCTCCCTTTCACCGGGTGCTTTTTCCCTGCAGTAACCCTACCTCACTGCATACTGTCAGGTCAAGGACCTGTGGTTTGATTTCCACATATATATGTATATACCAGCTCACCAGGATAGACATGCCCACATGCAGGGCTTCCCAATATTAAATATTACCAAAGAAACTGTGCCACTGACACATATTTTACCATGACGTCTTTGACTATTCTTTGCATGTAAAAAAGAGGAGACTAGCTTCTCTGATGACTAATGAGAGACAAGCTGAGGAATAAAACCTATGAGATGGCTCTTCCTAGCTTCTTGCTTACAAGTCTGGCTATTTCTTCTTCCAGGTCTTGCAGCGTTCCTTCCCTTTCCACGGTGGTACTATTCTCCTTCTCCCAGTCATCGTCTTCTGTCAGGTCTTGAGTCTGGGTGATCTCACTTTCCAGCCTGAACGACACAAGCACATAGTGTGAGGAACAGACAGCTTCAGAACTGGAAAAACACATCTGTCAGTTTTAAGGGTTACTTCAGTGTCAGTAAATATGGCTCTCAAGTTGGAAACCCATTTTTCCTGAGTCCTTACCATCATAATCACTTCAAAGGCAGGAAAAAAAAAAATCACTTCGAAGTTTGACCTGAGTCCTAAGTCAAACACCCTAGTGTTCTTTCAGCTCAGGTGAATATCATCCAATCTTTTAAGAATCTCTTTGAAACTTGCTATAATTCAGGGTTTGAGCCACAGAAAATGCCAAAGAATGAAGAAGAAACTGCTACATAAGATATAGGTCTCTAGAGCAAGTAGGAAAATTCAGGTTTGTCTCTTCTCCTCTATCCCATCCCCTTGATTGGGAACGTCCCTCAAGAAAACCCAGCACTCACCTCTGTATGTCATCTTCTTTCTGGTGGATTTTGAGAAGAAGTTCCTGATTTGCTTTATCTGTTCTTTCGAGGTCTCTTTCAAGGTCCATGTTCAAACAGTGAATGTTTCTGTTTGACTGGGTCAGTCTTAAGATCTCCACCTCCTCTGACCTATAGATTCAGCCCACGAAAGGAACAAGGGCCAGTTATCTCAGGGTCAGGGATCTTTGGGCCAGAAGGGATATCTAGGAGACATGTAATTCAACAACCTGGCTGTTTCTGGGAGCACACCTTTCCTTTTTCATAGGAAATTGTATTTCTTAATCATGCCCTTACAGTTTGTTTCAGTAATTCTCGACTCAGTGAGCAAGAGAGGATTTTCCCAGGCTTTCTTGATCAAAGTGCTCAATATAATAGTACACCTCCTCCCTGGTTCCAGGAGAAGTTTGTTTCCTTAATAGCCTCTTGTATTGGAGAGAATGGTTTCTCAGGCAAATGGTGCACAAAATCTGCTCATGAAATACACTTCCATTGAGTTATTTTCATCCAGGCACCTGGCACATCACTTAGAGTTGGTTCCTGCCTTATGCCGCAAGAGCTCTCCACCAGCAGATGGGGCTTCTGTTTCTCCCTCCCTCCTCCCATCTCAAACCATGTCCATTGCCTGCTACAAAGCTTGAGAATCTACCATGGGAGTTACTCCACCGAGTACACAGAGATATGATCCAGGCATTCACTTTCAAGAATACAGACATCTTTTTTGAAGTAAATTTCAGTGTAATAATGGTAACACCTCAGTGCTTTAGAAAGGGTACCTGGCAAATGGGAAGCTCTCAATAACTTTTTCTTTCTGTTGTGTGTCAGTTAATTGGTTTCTCTTTGAAACGATTAACTGGGAATAAAGTGTGAGGGAGAGGTCTTTTGTTTTGAGTGGGAATGGGGGATGATTTTGGCAAAGTAAGTCCTTCCTTGGAAGGGCTGATTGGATGCAGGATTTACAACAGTTGTCACTTCAGGAGGACATGGAGTGCTTGGGGTGGTGTCAGCAGGGGGTTGGACAGACGGGAGCGTAGGAGGGAGGGAGGTGGAAGATGAGGGAAGTCATGAAGACCAGACCTGCTCCACACCTTGGTCCTTGGATGTGGCTTTGCATAATGATGATACTTACTCGCGATCTAGCTGATCCTCCTCGGGTTCTTCCATTGTAGATTCCCTAAAATACCAGCAGAGATGTATTGGATGAATTGGGGAAATGGGTCCATTTGTGAAACACAGAGTAACTCGCCAAGAGTCCCAAAGGATAGGGACAAAATTAAGTCAACTGATTTCCTCCCTCCAACCCCCCAGGTTTTGGCCATGACAAAACCCAGCCCTTTGATTCTTCTGTCCCTGATCTGACTGTACCTCAGCTAAGGATACAGTGAGGATACAGGGATAATGCTGGAAAATTCAATGTGTGTCCTTCTAGTGGGTACATGCGGAGATGGTTCTCTAGAACAAGAACCCTTTCAAACTTTGCTCCAGGTAATTAGAATCAGTAAAGGTCATCCATTCCTCTGAAGTCCCTTTTTGCTCCGTGCCCGGCTGCTTTCCTTAAGGCCCCGTGGGCATGAATGTAGGTGCATGACCGCCCTGAAAAGTAATCTTTCTGACCTCTAGCCGGGACTCTGTAGGGATCTTCAGATATTAAGGTATTTAGTATTAAATAGGGCTCAGAAAAACCAAGCAGAAGTAGATGATTTGGTTCATTCTGTACCTTAGTTTCCTTTTTTTCTCCAATTCTTCAATAAACTCTGTCCCCCTCCTGTAAATGGCTTCCTGATTCTACCTTAGTCGCTCAGCTTCTGAAGTCTGATCTTTCCCCACTGGAACCAACCAGTAGAGTGTCAGAACCTTCCGAAGGGTCAGGACTCTGCTATTGACAGGATGGGTGGGGCAGCGTGTCACAGTGGGGTGGGTGACACGCGGGGGTTGGATAGACGGGGGAGTGTAGGAGGGAGGGAGGGGGAAGACGAGGGAAGTCATGAAGAGCAGACCTGCTCCACACCTTGGTCCTTGGATGTGGCTTTGCATAATCATGATACTTACTCGCGATCTAGCTGATCCTCCTCGGGTTCTTCCAATGTAGATTCCCTAAAATACCAGCAGAGATGTATTGGATGAATTGGGGAAATGGGTCCATTTGTGAAACACAGAGTAACTCGCCAAGAGTCCCAAAGGATAGGGACAAAATTAAGTCAACTGATTTCCTCCCTCCAACCCCCCAGGTTTTGGCCATGACAAAACCCAGCCCTTTGATTCTTCTGTCCCTGATCTGACTGTACCTCAGCTAAGGATACAGTGAGGATACAGGGATAATGCTGGAAAATTCAATGTGTGTCCTTCTAGTGGGTACATGCGGAGATGGTTCTCTAGAACAAGAACCCTTTCAAACTTTGCTCCAGGTAATTAGAATCAGTAAAGGTCATCCATTCCTCTGAAGTCCCTTTTTTGCTCCGTGCCCGGCTGCTTTCCTTAAGGCCCCGTGGGCATGAATGTTGGTGTATGACCGCCCTGAAAAGTAATCTTTCTGACCTGCAGTCGGGACTCTGTAGGGATCTTCAGATATTAAGATCTTTAGAATTAAACAGGGCTCAGAAAAACCAAGCAGAAGTAGATGATTTGGTTCATTCTGTACCTTAGATTCCTTTTTTTCTCCAATTCTTCAATAAACTCTGTCCCCCTCCTGTAAATGGCTTCCTGATTCTACCTTAGTCGCTCAGCTTCTGAAGTCTGATCTTTCCCCACTGGAACCAACCAGTAGAGTGTCAGAACCTTCCAAAGGGTCAGGACTCTGCTATTGACAGGATGGGTGGGGCAGCGTGTCACAGTGGGGTGGGTGACAATGGTCATTCATGCAGAGTTCCAAGGCTAGATGGGTGCGTGTGTTTTATGGCCGAGTCTTCCGTTTGGTGGTGGTCAGTTCAATGGTTGTGATTCCTGGGTAGTATGAAGGGGTGGTCCCTGTGTTTTATTTTTCTCGCAGTTTGAGCTTCCTCTCTGCCCGAGTGTGGCTATGGGAACCTGGGTCCTAAGGCAGCAGTCTGATCCCATAACCGCTCATTCATCTGACACACACTGAAACATCAGAAGAGCGCTTATGGATGCCAGGCACTGTTCTAAGCATGGGGGAGACAGAGTGAACAGAACAGCCCAAACACCTGCCATCACGGAGTTTACATTACAGGGTGTGTATGTGAGGGCGGGAGGGGTAACACAACGCAATAAATGAGTACATTTATTTTATTTGGTATGACAAAAGAGAAGAATGCTATGAAGAAACATAGGTGAAGAGGGTGAGAGGAAATTCAGTGAGGACTGTTTACGTGGGAGGGAATTGAAGTTTTAAATAGGGTGGTGCAGAGAACGCACTGAGCATTGCCAGACCCAGAAGTGTGGTGTAGATGTGTCAAGAGGCCTGATCAATGGGAAGGAAACTTTAGGTTGTGCTGAGGTGAACACAGAATCCTCAGGCCTCACGAGCAAGGGCAGTAGCAAACAAGGCCCATGGCCAGCAGAAGCATGGACCAGCACGCAGCCGAAGGGCCAGCAGGCCCAGGGCACCAGCAGGCGGCGTGAGGACGCAAAGCTCCTCCTTTGCTGCTTAGAGGATACGTAGCTTTTCCTGCAGCTGCCACTATTCTGGGAAAAAAGAGAACTCGGGAGAGGGAGAATCTGTCCAAAAAATACTGAGAAATTGCCCATAGAGATTTTTAACTGGGAAAAGTCCATGATACCTCGAGTTGGCCCCATTGTATTTTCTGCCAACTTCAGTCAGAGCAGGGAGAGGGGAAGATAAAATCAACTGCCCTATTGTAAAGAGTATGTTCCTGCATACATGAGTCTGTACACTCTGGCCACATTCTGTACAGTTTGTAACTGTTCGCATAAGTCGAGGAAACCTGGGAAGTTTTGAATCTCTACTTCAGGACTGTATTGAGTTGATTTGTGGGCCAGAGTGACTTCTTAACATACTGTAGTTTCTAACAAACTATTTGTAAAATTAACGGCCTCTGATGACCCCCATTACCGTCTCCCTTTATGAAGCTGTACACAGAAGAGTAATTAAGTAACAATTCAGGCCAATGTTCATTAATCCCAGCTGGTTATATAGCTTTTCCAGGAAATGCCCTGGACCAAGGTTATCGTAGCGACTAATGGATTGGATAGGGACTTTCACTGGGATAAAAATAAAGCTCTGTCTCCTTCCTGGGGAGCTTTTCTCCTGGAGGGGCTACCAAAGGCAAACCTGTAGGGGCAGCAGAACCCCAAAGCTTGGGACCTTGTGTGGGACGAGGACAACAGACTGCTATTAGTGAGAATTGCTAAATCGAGGTAGAAACAGGGTCTTGGGGGCAAATTAAGGTCCTTGATGTAAGCATTGCTGCTGTTGGAGAGGTGGCTTGATTAACACCCAGTGCAGCATTAGAGCAGCTGTTTTCACCTTGTAACTTTTTTCAAGCCGTGCTGGGCCCTGTGCAGAAGAGTCACTGGGACACATCAGACTGTGCTGCGTTGTGGCCGGGAACTCTGGCCTTGGCGTGGCAGTCTGTTGTGAAAACATCCCCTCCTCTTCCAGGCTGGGCACCCAGGATCTGTTTGCCTGGCCCTCTCCCTGCTGCTGTGAGGGGGCAGGCCAGGTGCCCGAGCCCTGGACGCGGCTGCCTGGGCCCCGGCCCTTCCTGCTGACTCACCTGTCGTTTCACTTCCGCAGATTCTGCTTGTGTGTGTTTATAGATGAGCCTGGTTTTGAGGCTCATGACTGCGCAAGACTCTAGAACGTCATTGTAGATCATTGTTTTTCGAATACAGAATCAAATACATGATTTTCCTTATGTCCTTACTTATTTTTAGTTACTATTTTTGTGCAATCTTTAGGCTCATAAAACCTCTTTGAATTCCCTTTTGAAATACTCAGAATAGCTTTTCTCAAAAGCAGAAATTTGAACTGGACTGAAATGTTAAGAAAAATAAGGAATGTACCATTAGTTCATTCTGCCATTATTTACTATCCAATAAACAACTATGGTGGTTTGAACTGGCAAAATGTGTGTGTGTTTTCTTTTATAATTCATTGTATTGCTGTTATAATAGCATAAATTATTTTAAAAATGAAAACTCATCAAGGATCTCACCTCAGCAAAACCCTGTATTTTTACAAGTTTTCTTCTATTTTTCCTATTGACAAACCATCTTTTGTAGTTATCATAGAATAGATAATACTGTTGTTTGCCTTCTCACTTAATATTTTTCATAAACACTTTCCAGGTTTTTACATAGTCTATAACATTTCAATCAGCACATGAAATTCTGCTAAGTTGGTAGTCTTCATAATTTGCTCCTCCACACCCTTACCTGTTTGTCTGTGTACGTATCTGTCTCCCCTGGAGTGCCAGGAGAGTGCTCTGTATTAATTTTCTAGGGCTGCTGTAACAAAGTGCTACACACTGGGTGGCTTAAACAACACAAGTTTATTTCCTTACAGTCTTGGAGGCTATGAGGCAAGGTGCTGGCAAAGCTGGTTTCCCCTGAGGCCCCTTTCCTTGGCTTGCAGATGGCCGTGTTCTCCCCTGTGTCCTCACAGAGGCATCCCTGTGTGTGTCTGTGTCCTTATTTCCTCTTCTTAAAATGACACCCATCATAGAAATTTGGGATCAACAGAGGTGAGGCTTAGAACCTCACCCCCCCTGTTTTGAGAGAAATCTTCTGCATCCGTAGATGTTTTGTTGCCCTTGTCTAGCTTGGATTAATACTTAGTCTATAGGCACAGACCTGATCATCTACATTTGCCCTCTTACAGCACTAAGTTATGTTTTCTACCTTTATCTTGCATCTACCTACCACTTCAGCATTTTATTTAAAAAATAATAATAATAAGGGAGAAATGTGGGATTCACATATAAATCAAGTATAAAAATGACACCGTCATAGAGAATTATGGCCCTCCTTCATGACCTCATTTTAAAGTGATTACCTCTTTAAAGACCTTATCTCCAAGTACAGTCACATTCTGAGGTACTAGGAATGAGGACTGCAGTATAGGAATTTTAGTAGGACACAACTCAGCCTACAAGAGGTGTTCAACAGATGTTTACCTGTGATGAGCATTCAGGCTATTTCCCCACCCTTCCCCCAAGTAAAAGCACTTCAAAGAATAGATTTATATAGTCATTACATTTTTTAGATACAACCAAACTGTCAGATATGTATTTATATTTTTACCATTTTTGAATGTCTTTTAATATATCAGCTTTTAATTTTACATGTGAGGAAAGTAAAGACAAGAGAGACAATAAATGTTTTGCTGCTATTATGTTTCCATTTGGAATGGAGGCTCAAGGTTTGTTTTTTTTTTCACAATTTATTCGTTCCTTTATTTCCTGGAACCTCAATGCACATTTGCTTATCTTTTTTGTTTGTCTGATTGTTTTTATTTTGTTATCATTAATCTATAATTACATGCAGAACACTATGCTTAACTAGGCTCCCCCGTTCACCATGTCCCCCCACAATCCCCATTACTGTCACTGTCCGTCAGCGTAGTAAGATGCTGTAGGATCACTACTTGTCTTCTCTGTGTTGTACAGCCCTCCCCATGCTCCCCACACATATTATTCCTACTAATTGTAATGCCCCCTTTCTTTTTCCCTGCTCTTATGAGGCTCAAGTTTTTATCATGAATTTTTTTTCCCTACTGGAAATTATACATTGGAATATTTTCCCCTTTCATATTATTTATTCTCTCTTTGGCTTATAAAGGCAATATTAAACCTTCTTGGTGAACAATTTCTGCCAAACTTGCCATTGAGAGGTTTTCAATTTTTTTATTAAGGTATTATGGATATACACTCTTTTAAAGGTTTCACATGATAAAACAATGTGGTTATTACATTCACCCATATTATCGTGTCCCCATATACCCCATTGCAGTCACTGCCCATCAGTGTAGTAAGATGCCACAGAGTCACTACTCGTCTTCTCTGTGCTCAGCTGTCTTCCTCATGATCCCCCCTACACCATGTGTGCCAATCATAATACCCCTCAAGCCCCTTCTCCCTCCATTCCCACCCGCCCTTCCTCACTCCTCCCCTTGGTTACCACTAGTCCCTGCTTGGAGTCTGTAAGTCTGTTGCTGTTTTGTTCCTTCCGTTTTGCTTCGTTGTTATACTCCACAAATGAGGGAAATCGTTTGGTACTTGTCGTTCTTCGCCTGGCTTATTTCACTGAGCATAATATCCTCCGGCTCCATCCATGTTGTTGCAAATGGTAGGATTTGTTTCTTTCTTATGGCTGAATAGTAGTCCATTGTGTATATGTACCACCTCTTGTTTATCCATTCATCTACTGATGGACACTTAGGTTGCTTCCATTTCTTGGCTACTGCAAATAGTGCTGCAATAAACATAGGGGTGCATATGTCTTTTTGAAACTGAGAAATTATATTCTTTGGGTAAATTCCTAGGGGTGGAATTCCTGGATCAAATGGTATTTCTATGTTTAGTTTTTTTTGAGGAACCTCCATATTGCTTTCCTCAGTGGTTGAACTAGCTTACATTCCCACCAGCAGTGTAGGAGGGTTCCCCTTTCTCCGCATCCTCACCAGCATTTGTTGTTCTTAGTCTTTTCGGTGCTAGCCGTCCTAACTGGTGTGAGGTGATACCTCAGTGTGGTTTTAGTTTGCATTTTTCCCTGATGATTAGTGATGTGGAGCATCTTTTCATGTGCCTGTTGGCCACCTGAATTTCTTCTTTGGAGAAGTGTCTGTTCATATCCACCACACATTTTTTAATAGGGTTATTCGCATTTTGGGTGTTGAGGCGTGTGAGTTCTTTAGGCATTTTGGATGTTAACCCCTTGTCGGATATGTCATTTACAAATATATTCTCTCATACTGTAGGATGCCTTTTTGTTCTGCTGATGGTGTCCTTTGCTGTACAGAAGGTTTTTAGTATGATGTAGTCCTATTTGTTCATTTTTTATTTTGTTTCCCTTGCCTGAGGAGATGCGTTCAGGAAAAAGTTGCTCATGCTTATATTCAAGAGATTTTTGCCTATGTTTTCTTCTAAGAGTTTCATGGTTTCATGACTTACATTCAGGTCTTTGATCCATTTTGAGTTTACTTTTGTGTATGGGGTTAGATAATGATCCAGTTTCATTCTCTTGCATATAGCTGTCCAGTTTTGCCAACGCCAACTGTTGAAGAAGATGTCATTTCCCCATTGTATGTCCATGGCTCCTTTATCCTATATTAATTTACCATGTATGTTTGGGTTTATATCAGGGCTCTTTAGTCTGTTCCGTTGGTCTCTGGGTCTGATGTTGTGGCAGTACCAAATTGTCTTGATTACTGTGGCTTTGTAGTAGATCTTGAAGTTGGGGAGCAAGATCCCCGCCACTTTATTCTTCCTTCTCAGGTTTGCTTTGGCTATTCGGGGTCTTTGGTGGTTCCATATGAATTTTTGAACTATTTTTTCCAGTTCGTTGAAGAATGCTGTTGGTAATTTGATAGGGATTGCATCGAATCTGTATATTGATTTGGGCAGGATGGCCATTTTGACGATATTAATTCTTCCTAGCCAGGAGCATGGGATGAGTTTCCATTTGTTAGTGACCTTTTTAAATTTCTCTTAAGAGTGTCTTGTAGTTTTCAGGGTATAGGTCGTTCACTTCCTTGGTTAGGTTTATTCCTAGGTATTGTATTCTTTTTGCTGCTATTGTGAATGGAATTGTTTTCCTGATTTCTCTTTTCTGCTAGTTCATTGTTAGTGTATAGGAAAGCCACAGATTTCTGTGTGTTAATTTTGTATCCTGCACCGTAGCTGTGTTCCGATATCAGTTCTAGTAGTTTTGGAGTGGAGTCTTTAGGTTTTTTTATGTATGATATCATGTCATCTGCAAATAGTGACAGTTCAATTTCTTCTTTACTGATTTTGATTCGTTGTATTTCTTTGTTTTGTCTAATTGCCGTGGCTAGGACCTCCAGTACTCTGTTGAATAACAGTGGGCAGAGTGGGCATCCCTGTCTTGTTCCCGATCTCAGAGGAAATGCTTTCAGCTTTTCACTGTTCAATGTGATGTTGGCTGTGGGTTTATCATAGATGGCCTTTATTATGTTGAGGTACCTGCCCTCTATACCCATTTGGTTGAGAGTTTTTATCATGAATGGATGTTGAATTTTGTTAAATGCTTTTTCAGCATCTATGGAGATGATCATGTGGTTTTTGTCCTTCTTTTTTTGATGTGGTGGATGATGTTGATGGATTTTCGGATGTTGTACCATCCTTGCATCCCTGGGATGAATCCCACTTGGTCATGATCCTTTTGATGCATTTTTGAATTCAGATTGCTAATATTTTGTTGAGTATGTTTGCATCTACGTTCATCAGGGATATTGGTCTGTAATTTTCTTTTTGGGTTGGGTCTTTGCCTGGTTTTGGTAGTAGGGTGATGTTGGCTTCATAGAATGAGTTTGGGAGTATTTCCTCCTCTTCTGTTTTTTGGAAAACTTTTAGGAGAATGGGAATTATATCTTCTCTGTATGTCTGATAAAATTCCGAGGTAAATCCGTCTGGCCCGGGGTTTTGTTCTTGGGTAGTTTTTTGTCTACTGCTTCAATTTCTTTGCTGTTAATTAGTTTGTTTAGATTTTGTGTTTCTTCCTTGGTCAGTCTTGGAAGGTTGTATTTTTCTAGGTCGTTGTCCATTTCTGTATGGCAAATAGCAACATACGTCCTTTTTCTGTCTCCATGGATCTTAAATGTATTTATTTATAAAACTTAATGTAAATAGCACTGTGAACTGATATCTCTTTTTGGAATTTATCAAACTGTGGAATTCTGCTCCATGGTGGGCATACGTATAAGGGCAGAGACCGTGTGAGGAAACCCTTCCACTTAGAACACATATTCTGAAGATATTAGGCAGATGATCATTGTAGGTAGTGACTCAGCACCTGGGGTAGGAGACTTTATCGTCTGTGCTCTTGATGTTCAAACCCAGATCTGGCCGATGACCCTGTGAAAAATGGGACAGTTTTGCTGTTATCACAGACCTGCCCCCATCTGGTCGGCACGTTGCAGGGGTACAATATATAGCTATGGTAAAGAAACAGCTTCTGAGGAGAGCCTGCATTTACCATGGAACAGTGCCCTCTGCTGTTTCTGAGGGAGCCATTCAGCCATAGTCAAATCATGAGGGAAGAGTGCACTGCTCCAGAGACAAAGCAAGCTGCTCCTTGTTTGCACTGGTCAAGATACTGGGAGGCCAACTCCTGGCACCTTGCAGCCAGTCTCAACTGTAAATGTTCAGCAGGAGAATCAAGACAGCCCAGCCACAGCAGCCTACCTCCCCTACATCTGTTCCTAGGCTCTAATCCCACACTGCCTGTGAATGCTCCTTCCCTATTTTCGCTGCAAACACAGAAGAGCTTCCATTAGTTTTGCTCCTTAGCAGGAGGAATTTTTACAACAGTGATTTTAACCATTGAAGCTTGTCTTTAGAAAACTTCTGCTTCTCAGTATTATAAAATTAAAGGAAGCACAGTCAATGGCTGCAGTGAAGTAGTCATGTAGAAGAGAACAGCAGTTCACCGTTGGAAGTTTACACTGCTAAGGGATCAGCCTCACTTCCTTTCTTTCTTTTTTTCCTTCCTTCCTTCTCCCCTTCCCTGTTCCCCCGCTCCATCGTCATCATCTTTTTAATAAAACCATCTGAAGTTGCCAGAATCTCCATCTACGGGAATGATGTCACATAGTGGAAACTGGGTTTTTTTGCTGACTCACTTTACATTCTGGGAACAACTGTTTTTGCTGGTTCTCTCCACTCTCTGAATTCTCATTCTCAATTTTGTATTCTGGGTGTGACCGCGAATGATATAGTCAACATTTACCTTTACTTTAACCAACAACAAGGGCAATCATGGACCTCAAGATGTTATTAGGGATTTGTGTCCTTCCTAACAACTTTTGAACTGTTTTCTCAGCATTATTTCACATAGCTAGAGCAGAGAAAACACATAGTGATGAATAATGAAAGATGCATAAGGGAAAAATTTTTTTTAACTTTTCTTAAGTGACTCTGAAATCAAAATGTTTGAAAATTCTTTTTCTTTCATAATTCTAAGTCTCAAATTCATGAGTGCAGAGGAGTGGATTTCTTGCTCTATCATGTGGCGGTTCAATGGTAAATGGGAGCTGGCCATACCTTATCCTCCCCTTGTGCCAAGAACGAAGTCTGGTTTAATGAAGCACCTATTAAGGCCGCACCTACTGGGCAGAAACTGCCAAATTCTACAGGACCCTAGAATGCCTCTGCCACTCAGTGTGGGAATAAGCCACGCGTGCAGTGCCGCTCTTTGAGATGGTGGAGGGTGTTTCCATTTAGGGTGCCAGGTAAAATCTCAGTGACTTGTATGGTCAGACAATGCGTATTTGCACATTAATCTAGTAATTGCCATGAGAAAAGGATTTTGTTTTCTCTGAGGCCTGGGGTGAAGAAAGAATTTACTCATTCTTGGCAATTTACCAGATTAAGAAAGTTGCTTAATTTTTTTTTTCCATTTGGTTCGTTCTGTTTGAAATATTTATCTGTGGTCCAAGATGCCTTTAAGCCTTTCATTAAAGGATGACTTTGCTGACACATGATCAGCTGATTATGGGACAGGGGTAGGCAATTGACCTCAGCCAATACAGACTCTTTGGTCTTTCCTGCTGTAGCTATTGGAAAAGACTGATTGTGCTGAAGTTGCTAATCTGGTAGTATAGGATTTAGGTTATTGGCAGAATATTGCCACTTAAAGGAGCAATGCCCATTCAGAGAAATGAGGGAGAGAGATGAAGCCCTGAGGACATTGGTGAAACTTCTGGATTCAGCCATGCCTGAAACCTCAGGTTTTTAGTTCCATAAGGCAATATCTTTTTTTAAATTTTGCTGTAATTTGTACGTTCTAATTATCAGTAGTGAGCCATCTGCATTGCAGAGATCCAGTCTCTTACATTTTTAAGATTAACTAGAAGTATTGAATGGACTCTAACTTTGTTTAGCATCGGTGACATTATTCTGAAAATGGTCTACTCTGTTTACTATTTCATACTATTTAGCTTATCCTTTAGCCACTGAAATCTATTGACAGAGCTGTTTACTGGGCAAGGTTGATCTTGGAAAGGCAACATGGGGGGAAAGGTAATCCGTAGGCAAAACCTCAAGGGAAAAACTGAAGAAAACATCTTCCCTCTACAAGTTCCACCATCTCCTAGTGTACACAGTCAGGTACCACTTGCCTTCTTTTTCCAAGGATGTTTTTTGGGGATTAGTGGGGCAACAAGTCCTCAGTCCGAAGTGTGAGATGCGCGGAGAGGAAGCTTCTTAGCCTCCACAAGGTGCTCCTGTTCAGTATCTTGGGTAGTATGTCGATTAGGAGATCTGGATTTATAAAGCTTATGTGGAAAAACAAGTAGCCCAGCAGTGTGATGAAAAACAGGGTGATGAAAAAGAGAAATAGAAAAATCCTGAAAAGAGAAAGCCCAGAAACTGTTAAGCCAGATGTTAGAAAACCAGGAACAAAACAGTAAGTCATACCTAAATGCACACCTGGTTCCTTCTTGATGTTCAAATGTCTCCCACTAACTCTTGTCTCCGTGCCCAGCAACCCCTTGTAAATGTGGTCCTTCCCTAGTGCTGGCTTGCTAGTTACTGTCTTCCATCACTGTGTTTTATTTTCTTTTAGTATTTATCATTATCTGAAATTATCTTGTGAAGTAGTCACACCAATTTTTACCCCACTAGCAGAGTATACATTTCTATGGGTCTACACCCTCTCCAACGCTTACCATCAGATTTTTAAAGTTTCACTAATCAAATGGGTGTAAAGTAATTTCTCATTACCGTCCTGATTTGTATTTCCCTGATGAACAGTGATGCTGACTATCTGTGCATAGGTTTATTGGTCTTCTGTGTTCCTTTTGCCCATTTATCTACTAGGTTGTTTGAGCTCTTCTTACTAAATGGTAAAAATTCTTTATATGTTCTTGATATGAATCCTTTTCCATGTGTACTTTGAGTAACTTCCCTCTACTTTCTAACTTTCACTTGCTCTAAGTGTTGAAGAGCAAAAGTTAATAATTTTTAATCAAGTCTAGTTTATCAACCTTTCGTTAATAATTTTTAATCAAGCCTAGTTTATCAACCTTTCCTTTAATTAGAATCAATCCATTTTATGTCGTGTTAAAAATCCATGCCCTATACCAAGGTCTGAAAGGTACTTCTATCTTCATCGGGAGTTTGTAGCATTTTAAAAACATGTTCACAGATTCCTTGATACTCCTCTCATCATGAGATTTCCCTTCATTGGGGTGTGGACTGGGCTTACTGGCTCCTTTCTGAAGAATACAGTACCGTGGAAGTGACGTGCCGGTGCGTGACTTCCTAGGCTAGGTACTGGAGACACTGCAGCTTCTTCCTTCCTCTCGGGGGAACGCCGGCTGTCATCCTGGGAGGATTCCCAGCCAGCCCTGCGGGGATGTGCGTGCGGTGAGGAACTGAGGCCTGTTGCCAAAATCCAGCAAAAAAGCCAGTGTGGAGATAGATCCTCTACCCCAGGCAAGCCTTCTAATGGCTGTAACTTTGGCCAGCATCTTATCTGTGGCCTCACAAGAGACGTTGAGCTAGAAGTACCCAGCGAAGTGACTCAAAGGTTCCTGACTCACAGAAACTATGGGATGATAAATGTTTATTATTTGAAACTAGTAAGTTTTCGGGTAATTTGTTAAGTGGGAATAGGTAACTCATGCTGAATTTTAAAGATTCCTTTCTTTCTTTTTGTGGACATTTAAGTCTTTAACACATTGGGCTTGCTTTTTATATATGCTGCATGTTAGTGATCTGATACCATTTTTTGTCTTACCTGGATAACGTTTTTCCCTACCCTATTTTTGAACAATTCTTCCTTTCCCCTATGACATATAATCATTGTTACATATCAAAGGTCTAAATGTGCACTGTTTCTAAGCTCTTTTTTTGTTCCATTTCATTGTTCAGTTTTCCTGGTCTGGTCCCAATAGCACACTGTCATAATTATTGTAGCTTCATAGTACGTTCTGATATCTGAAATGGCATATTCCCCACCTCTTGCTTTTCTTTAAAATTTCCAGGTTATTTCTGACCCTTTACTCCTCCAAATATAGTATATTTTAGAATCATTTCATTCAATTGCATGAAAAATCTTTTGGGGAGTTTGATTGGAATTGAATTGACTATTTCTCCACTGGAGACAACTGATACATTTCTGGTATTAAGGCTTCCTATCCATGATCATGGTATTTCTCTTCTTTCATTCATGATACTTTTAACATTTCTTAATATATTTCTCTAAATGTCCCTATAGTGGTCTTGATTTCTTCTTTAAATGATGAATTTTTTTGCCCTCGTTGTGTTGCTATGATTTGCACGAGCAAACCGCCACTCTTTCCTATGTACATTAACCGTATCCAGCTGTTCTGGGCTGCCTCCAGCCCCAGGACAAATTCATTACCACCTGCACTCACTAGTCAAAGAGAACCCCTTCCCCACCAGTTCTCTGAAGTCTTTCTCGAGAGTTGATCTTAGAGCCCGGATCCAGGATCCATTCTGGTGAAGCATCTTAGAATTAGAATCACAAGCCCTTTACAAACCTCCTTCCTCGTTCCTACAAATCTCCTTGAAGCTGGATACAATATTCATAAGGAGGTTCTGGATGACATTCCCAGGGAAAATCTTAGGAATAACCAACTTTTTAATCTCTTGAGTTAACAACCAACCTACCCGTGCCTCACAGAATGGTCGAGCAAAACAAGAGGAAAGGTATTTGTAGTCTGATGATCTAAACTTGTACATTCTCCTCCAGATTTCCAACTCAAGGCAGACAGCCCTGGGGAGTCCACATGGGCGATTCCATGCTGGGCACTGGTGTTAAAAGTATAGGTGAAGGCAGTCCTAGGAGTTCTAGGAAGAATTCTACTAGTTGTTCCAGAACACTATATTTAGGGACACCAAAATATGTAGTACTTCATTTACCTCCCCCTTAAGCCAATATTCTAGACAATTGGAAATTACCTTTAAACACCAATAATTTTATGTTAATCATTTTGATGGAACTCTTTCTAAATCACATTTTATACCACTTTGAATATATGTTTCTCTATGCCTTCTTAAACAGATTATATTGAACATAATTTGACCTTTTCTTGAAAATGCAAGGACTTCATGAGTACAGATTTTTGCTGTCACAGTGATTCCTTCAGAACTAATATGCACTCAGTTGTTTGAATCTTGAGTTCTTACTCAGGTTAACAAATATTTTTGAGCAATTATGATGTGCTGGATACTGTTAGGTGCTTTATCTCTTTTTCACAATCATTTCCTCTTTTATCTGTTATTAGGCAGCAGTATACTTGCATTTAGAATTTCTCTCCCTATGTATGTATATATTTTTCATGTCGGGGGTAAAGAGCTGACATTGTAACAAAGTTTGAGGGAGGCATGTCTCATACAGTAGGGTGAAAACCCAATCACTGTGCTTATGAACCCCATTTCTAATCTGCTGATTCTACTGGGGATCCAGGTACATCAAATGAATTCAGATTGTTAAGGGAAGAGGGAGTAAGTATGAGATTTGCCACATCTCTTTTAGGTGATAAGATTCCCGTTTCTGATTACTACTAGGCTGTTGGCTGCTAATACTGGAAAATGAGATTAGTAATTGCCTTTCGGCAAGAAGTCATAGCATTAGAACTGAGAAATGTGGTCACTGATGACACTAGTTTGTTGACTCTGTGTGTGTGTGTGTGTGTGTGTGTGTGAGAGAGAGAGAGAGAGAGAGAGAGACAGAGAGAGACAGAGAGAGACAGAGAGAGAGAGAGAGAGAGAGAGAGAGAGAGAATGTGTGAATGTGTATACAAGGTTCCCCTTGTCGTCTGCAGGATGGCTAGTAGATCTCCCAGTTTTCAGGAAGTTTGCTCAAAGATATTTACTTGCCTTTTACAGAGCCATATTCCCTTCTTTTGGAGAGAATTGTCCTGGGAGAAGAAAGGACATTGATAAATTAGCAGTTTCATCACTGTGAAGTAATATTCAGTGAGCCATTAGTTATATGTTATTTTTAGATACCATACAAATTTTTTTCATAAGCATAAACAGATGAAATTTTCAAAGACAATGTATATACATATATATTTATATATATGCATTATTTATATATACATACACACACACTTTTATATATATATATATATATATATATACACACACTTACATATTTATATATAATTTTGTATCACCTTCTTATACACTGATAGGAAGAAAGGAAGGCATAGAAACGTAAAGTCTGTTGCCCCAGGTTATACAGCTAGTGAGTGGCAGGGCCAGGCCTGAAGCCGGGACCTCTGGGAATCCACATTATCGGCCCTCATAACTCTTTGCTCACCTTCAGCTCAGCCAGCAACCCTTAGAGGAATGAACAAGCTATGGAAACCACACAAATATATTCTGAGATAAGTTTTAAAAGGTATAAAAATGTAAAGATGCAGGTATATCCTGAATTTCTGTGACATTTCTTTTACAAAATATTTCCTTAGTTATTTCATTTTCCTTTTAACTTCCTTGGGAGATAAAAAGACGGAGGAATTAAGATCACATTTTAAAATTGTGTAAATAAGGCTCATAGAATTGGAATCATGAGAAACTTTGTGTTTTACAAATTTGGTTCTGTAGCTTGAGTCAGATGAGGTGAAGTGCCCTCTAATCAGTGCTCAGGGAGCGTCTCTGTAAAGACGGCTCAAACTCAGGGCACGTGACCGTCATGGGACTCTGATAACCTTGATGAAGACACTCTGTTTTTCCTCTGATGGGTAGTCAGATGAATACTTTGATGAACCATTGGGGATGGATGATGGGACATATCAGAAAGTAGGCTAAGCCTCGTCCTAGAGAGGGGGAGTCCAGTTAATTTTTTTGCTGAGTGGGATATGGAAGAATAACTTGCTCAGAACAATTGGAGTCATGGTCACTGTGGGCATGTCTGACATATACCCAAACATCTGGATGACCCCAGGGACAATGGTGGATTATTGATGTTTGCTTTTTAGGAAAAGAAGACTTCTTTTTTTTCTGAGGTTATCAAGGCCATATATTTCATGCCAAAAAAGTTCTGGTGAATGTCAACCTTGCCTGTAAAACCAATATACATTACAAAAATAAATAGAAATTTATCTTTTAGTAACCTGTGAACTTGCTGCCCCAAAATGCCAAACAGGCAAAGAGCCGTGATGCTCTGCATCCAATTCTATGTCCTTCTGACCTTTGCATATGTGCTGGTGACATCACGATGTTAAATATGAACAGTCTTGGAGCTTTGTCATAAAGAAGTGATGACTTCTTATGTTAACTCATGGGGCAACTCTGATCAGACAGTGACAGATAACCCTGGTGCTCTGTGTTTTGAAAGATTCGGGACCATGTTGGGATCATCTGGCCATTTACATGGCTGTAAGAGAGGGAAGACAGTTGTCTTCTTTGTTTCAGGTGGGAATGCTTTGAAATTACATCTAGTACTGTTCTTGGAACGTGCACATGGGAAGATTTGTGTATGTTTCGTGGCTTATAGTGTTTTGGAAACTGACAGGCAGTGGCACTGAGTGAGAGGACGCAGGTTGGAACACTCACCTTATTATCTTGGCTGTTATATTTTTTTGCCGAGTTCATGCTCAAGACTTTTGATCTAGGGGGAAATGAACCAAGATAGGGATTGGATAAAGTACACTCAAATATTCATACTACATAATGATTATTTTAAAAGTTTTATATTCTAAAGCTGTGCTGTCCACTATGGAAGCCAGTGGCTACATGTACCTATGAACTTTAAAATTAATTAAAATTAAAAAAAGTCAGTTCCTCAGTCACACTAACCATGTTTCAGGTACTCAGTAGGTGGCCATTGGCTACTTATTGGATGGCACAAAGTTTTACTGGGCAGCTCTGTTCTAGAAACTTAGCTTAGCACTGAAGCCATACTTAATGTTCAAGGAGGCTCTCAGGAAACTTGAAGGTATCCTTCAGAATTCCAAGAGCTGGTACCCTGTGGCCCTCCCAGGCCACAATGCACACCAGGGCTATTTAGAGGCGGTATGAAGTTTGGGTCTCTTTACCTCGATCCCAAGATTCTCAAATATTTAATAAATGTAAGTACTTCTTGACTAAGTTAAGATGTAACTTCTAAAAAGGGGCCAAGAAATGGGAGTGAGATTTTTGACTTTGTTTTCTCACCATTTCAATTCTAGACAAACTCAGAAAGGAGGGGCTTTTGTCTTACCATTTCTAACCTTTAATGGTCATAGTTTAGTAGTTAATATAGCGTACAGTTTGAGTGTTGTAATATGGTGGCCTTCGTGTGTCCAGAGGTTAGTTTCGTGCCTGTCTTACATGGCTTAGTCTCTATGTTTTTGGGGAAATGAGGGTGGTATTAGATTAAAGGGCTTTTCTGTGCAAGTAGGAATGTCCTACTCATCAGAGTGCCTGACCACCAGCCCTTTTAAAATCAGATGTTCCTGCCCTTAATATAAACCTGAGTAGTTGAAAATGTGATAAAAGCATGAAGGGAGATGTGTTTCTGTGGTTTTTTTTAAGAAGGATGGAAGAAGGACCTGCATTTTAAAGTTGATGTGGTTTAGTGGGAGTCAAACAATCACTAACAGGAGGGAGAGAGATGTGGTGTTGGGGCTCACTCAGTCCCAAGTAGGAATTGGTCAGAGGAATGTTTGCTCTGACCCAGGCTGAGATGGAGTCACCACTAAAACCAAGAAGTTCCTTTTTTTGCCAAAACTCACACTTCTGTCTCAAGGAGCCGAGTCTCTGCTTCTTCTTCTATTTTCCTCCGAGTTTCCTGGTACTTCTTCCAAGAGAAATAAAAGAAACCACAGTCACTAATTAGAAGCCTTACGCTTTTTCTAATCATAAGCAGCATGTATTATTACGTGGTAACATGAATGCCTGGTCTCCTTCTCCAGCCCCCACACCCACCACCACTCCTGGTCACTCGCTGCGCTTCCTACCTTCCCAGGCAGGTCCCTGGGTGATTGGCGTCACGAAAGGAGCAGTGCTCGTTATGAATTTAAGAGCACAGAGGTCAGGAGACCAGGGCTGTAATGGAATGATATTGGTGGTGGGTTGTCAGGGACCCAAAGTCCCTTTGTAATGCCACTTTGAAGAGTTAATATTGTCCTAGATAGTGTTCTTTGAAAAGCCTGGTTTCATATTATCCTGTACCTTACAAACCCTTCTCTGTCCCATTACCGAGAAACTGTACCTTAATGCAGAAGACCTGATCTTTGCAGAGCTGGGCCACATGTGCATAGTCTTCCTTTATCTGGGAAACCAAAATTCAGTCAAATTTCTTTCAGGAAATTTCTCTAAGAACAAGAGTATACTTGTTTCCTCCTAAATCCCAGACCCTAAATGTAGTTTTCTAATTGTTCTAAATATGTTTTTGCTGTATATATGAACTGATTTTTTTTTTTTTTTGAGGATAGATAAGCTTTATTTTGGGGGGGGGGGATTTTATTTTGGGACAGTTGGGAGAAGAATAGATACTAATTTGTTGAAGATACAGATACAGAACATATCCTGTAAAAATTATTGAAGAGAAGGAAACCTAGGAGACTGCATTTATCTTCCTTTCCTTCATCCCCTCCTCAACCCCATAATGGTTCTGGATCTGGAGCCTTATTATATATAACTCAATCATTTGCAGAATGTATTGCATCGTCTAACTGAACATCAACTTTTCCCTCCTCTGGGAGAAGTAATACTGAAATGACTACCATCACCTTGGCCAGTTCCTTCTCTTGGTCAGCACAGGAAGCTTCCAGCTGTTGTAACTTAACCTACAGAAAGGGGAGGAGATGGATAACTCAAGGTGCAAGCAGGCTTCCATTCTGAAATGCTGTCTCAAAGGTTATCTTACAGGTGGTTGACGTGCATCAGGTATGGTATGAGATGTCTTTTTAATGGAGGAGAGTCAAACCATGCAGCGTCCTTCTGGTGACCCTGCCCTTCTACACTCCCAAGCCCTTAGCATTCATCAGGGCTCCACTCACGCTTAAACTACAATTCTTAGCTTCCTTCCTTCTTAGCTATTTCTCTTAGGAAAAACATCAGTCTTGAAAAACTTCAGTCTCCTTTTTCCTTTTATGTACTTACTGCTCACTCCTTTTTTTGCTCCCCGTATTCCTCCTTCTTTCTTTTCCTTCCTTATTTGATGAAAGCCTATTCTATATTGGTGGCTATGTCGGAGTGATGGGCAGAGGGCCATGAGAGTAGAAAGGATACAGTGGTGAACAGGATTGACAGGCAGAGTCTCTGCCTCACAGAGCTGACATTCTACTTGGGGACATTAACAGATAAGTCAACATGATAATGATAAATGCTATGAAAGAAATACAAACAGAAATGTAGTGACAGCGATGGCATGAGAGCTATCATAGGTGAAGTCCTGTCTGATGAGATGATACTGGGTTGAACTCTAAATGGTAAATATTAGCCAAATGGAGATCTGGAAGAAATATGTCCCATGCAGGGTTGCAGCAAGAGCCAGGACTGTGTAAGAGCACATATGTAGTGTGTATGTGGAAGTTATGTGGCTGGAGCGCGGGGAAACACCTGGTGAGGAGGAGATGAGGTGGGGAAAGGTTGACATGGATGAGATTGTGTAGGGCCTTGTTGCTTCTAGAGTTTGGTTCTTTATTTTAATTGCAGTGAGAAGCCAGGTGTGAACTCGAAGTAGTAAGGACATAATCTGATCTGTGTTTTTAAAGAGTAAGTCTTTTCTAGGTGTGAAAAGTAGGTTAAGGGTAAGAGCAGAAGCAGGAAGACTAAGAGGCTGATTTGGCATCCAGGCAAGGGCTTACGGTGGCTCGCAGAAGGGTAATAGTAACAGAGGAATAGATGTGCTTGGGCTCTATTCCCTAGTTAGAGCAGACAAGCCTGCGTTTTTCCTTCCTTCCACTTTTAGCTCTACTGTTCCCACTTTGATCTAGTACCATTGTTTCACATCTGAAGACTTCTAACGGTTCCTTTCCTCTTCAGTCAATTATACCGAGGGCCAGAGAGCCAAATGTGTCTAAGGGCTGTATTTTCAGAGGCGCAGCAGGCATACCATTAAACTGATGAGCTGATTGCCAGGATGTAAGAACAGAAGCAAGAGATGCTGTGTATTTCATAGAATTAGAGAAATCACTTGAGAATTCTACAACACATGTAGGCAAATGGGAGTGACTTAAAGGGTCAGTAATGCTTTAGAGTTCTTTGGAGGTGGGCTAATAGCTTCTGGGAAAATAATGGCCATTGTTCTGACAATACGTGGAACTACCTATAGTCTTTCTGCTCAGCTGAGGTGACACAGCATCACGAGACTTAAAGCCTTGCCGTGGGCTCTGCTGGGCTGCTGTCAAGAAAACTTGTTTTGAGCAGAAGGAAGCAAATGCAGTTAGTTATATGGCAAGGCTAGTCAAGGGGCTTCATAAGCCTTTCTAATCTGAGCCCCAAGTTTATCCTGAAGCACATGCAGGCTCCACATTTCTTCCTTTCCTGGACAGGCATGGCCAAGCAAGCTGTTTTGGTGGCTTTGGACTTCCTGTTTGTGGCCATCAGTACTAATTTGGCTGACAGGAAATAGGGAAGTAATTCTCTGTTTTTCACTTTCTATTTCTATTTTCAGTGTGTCCCTATCTGCAGGGGCTGCACAGACGTAGTATGGGCTTAAGAGTGAGCTTAAGAAGCTAAAGAGAAATAAGGCAAGGGCAAGACGGAATTGTACAGAAAGTATCAAGTAAGAATTTTACCTGCTTTCTGAATAAAAAAATAAGTCCACCTTTTTGCATCTTTGATCAGATGAATTGTGGTTGTGCCCAGGTTTTTATCTTTGGAACACAATTAGAGAAATGCTAAGCAATGTCTGATGATGCACTCAGCAGGTGGAGGTCACTAAATATTTGAGTGATAAATTGAATGAATCCTTTTCTGGATGGGAGTCAGTGATAGAGTGTGTAAATTACCTAGCACACAGTAGATTGACAAATCCTAGCTCTGCTCTATGAATTCATACATTTGCCTCAGCTAGACTTTTAAATAATCACATTAAATATGTGATGTTTCAAGGTTTTACTCTTCAAAAAAAGGAAAGAGTTTTAAAAATGCACAATTTCATTCAGTTTTCAAACTGAGGCTGGAAGGGGCTGATTAAATTGCCTAACTTCATATACCTCACTAAGTGCTGGGACCAGGATATAAACTAGGGACTTCAGTGTTATGTATGCATTGTGCAATTGTGTTCCGCTCTTCCTAAAGGAAGAGAAACAAAATATATGGCTTCAGAGTGAAATTCCTTACCAAGGGCAGAAAAGAATTCAGTACTCAGTAGTCTAGGCTTAAGTCTGACATGGGCTAAAACTACAAAGAATTTATCCCAGTTTTGACAGTTGTTTCCACTTAAAAGCTTGCTTCCTGGTTGTGTAACCCAAACCCACTCAAGATTGCTTTTTCATTTACCTTTGAGTCTTCTAGTGGTCCCTTTAGATGGCCTTGTTCACACTTGGGTGCCTTCTGCGATTTCCTTGTAAGCTATGATTTTAAATAAATACATATTTCAAATAAAAATGCATCAAATAAAAAATACTAGAAGACAAACACACTGTTTTGTGTGTAGAGCCAATAACATGGCCTTCTTCTCACTAGTTTTGGCCACCGGTGCTAGAGTCTGCACAAGCAGGAGTACTTCCCTGAACCCTATGCCATTCCGGGCTGCAGAGGGCTGCAGGCGTGGGTCAGAAAGTAGGGCGATCATAGGAGACCCACTGTATTTTGAGCAGGAGTGGAGGTAGAGTGAATGCCTGGATAAGGAAAGGGGAAGCCCTTGGGATTTAAGTATTTTTAAAAGTCTCTGTTGAAAATAAAATTAAGCTTTCACCTTCCAACAAAGTGTCAGTGGATTCCATTTTCTTGTGATAGAATGAAAAACCCATGGGCTCACCAGATAGCCCAAATGTCGCACCCACTCCCTTCACCTCACGCTCGCAGGGGGAGCCCATGGCATTCAGGTACGAGGCCCAGCCTCAGGAGAGTGGGGCAGGGGTAGAACCCGCCCCCAGCACAAACTTTTCTGACACGTGGGATCCTCTAGGATCATTTTCCCTCCCTTGTGTCTTTGACAACTGAAGCCGCTGCGGGGAACGTGGGGAAAACTAGAGCCCCAACCCACCTTTTTTTGAAGTTCTCTTATACCGTGCCCCAGAGTCTCATTTTTCCTTTCCTGTTGAGAGAAAGAAGCAGAGCATAGGTGTGGATCTCCCTGCTGCCACCCATCTTTATTCAGCTGATTGTTCTCCCTTTCACCGGGTGCTTTTTCCCTGCAGTAACCCTACCTCACTGCATACTGTCAGGTCAAGGACCTGTGGTTTGATTTCCACATATATATGTATATACCAGCTCACCAGGATAGACATGCCCACATGCAGGGCTTCCCAATATTAAATATTACCAAAGAAACTGTGCCACTGACACATATTTTACCATGACGTCTTTGACTATTCTTTGCATGTAAAAAAGAGGAGACTAGCTTCTCTGATGACTAATGAGAGACAAGCTGAGGAATAAAACCTATGAGATGGCTCTTCCTAGCTTCTTGCTTACAAGTCTGGCTATTTCTTCTTCCAGGTCTTGCAGCGTTCCTTCCCTTTCCACGGTGGTACTATTCTCCTTCTCCCAGTCATCGTCTTCTGTCAGGTCTTGAGTCTGGGTGATCTCACTTTCCAGCCTGAACGACACAAGCACATAGTGTGAGGAACAGACAGCTTCAGAACTGGAAAAACACATCTGTCAGTTTTAAGGGTTACTTCAGTGTCAGTAAATATGGCTCTCAAGTTGGAAACCCATTTTTCCTGAGTCCTTACCATCATAATCACTTCAAAGGCAGGAAAAAAAAAAATCACTTCGAAGTTTGACCTGAGTCCTAAGTCAAACACCCTAGTGTTCTTTCAGCTCAGGTGAATATCATCCAATCTTTTAAGAATCTCTTTGAAACTTGCTATAATTCAGGGTTTGAGCCACAGAAAATGCCAAAGAATGAAGAAGAAACTGCTACATAAGATATAGGTCTCTAGAGCAAGTAGGAAAATTCAGGTTTGTCTCTTCTCCTCTATCCCATCCCCTTGATTGGGAACGTCCCTCAAGAAAACCCAGCACTCACCTCTGTATGTCATCTTCTTTCTGGTGGATTTTGAGAAGAAGTTCCTGATTTGCTTTATCTGTTCTTTCGAGGTCTCTTTCAAGGTCCATGTTCAAACAGTGAATGTTTCTGTTTGACTGGGTCAGTCTTAAGATCTCCACCTCCTCTGACCTATAGATTCAGCCCACGAAAGGAACAAGGGCCAGTTATCTCAGGGTCAGGGATCTTTGGGCCAGAAGGGATATCTAGGAGACATGTAATTCAACAACCTGGCTGTTTCTGGGAGCACACCTTTCCTTTTTCATAGGAAATTGTATTTCTTAATCATGCCCTTACAGTTTGTTTCAGTAATTCTCGACTCAGTGAGCAAGAGAGGATTTTCCCAGGCTTTCTTGATCAAAGTGCTCAATATAATAGTACACCTCCTCCCTGGTTCCAGGAGAAGTTTGTTTCCTTAATAGCCTCTTGTATTGGAGAGAATGGTTTCTCAGGCAAATGGTGCACAAAATCTGCTCATGAAATACACTTCCATTGAGTTATTTTCATCCAGGCACCTGGCACATCACTTAGAGTTGGTTCCTGCCTTATGCCGCAAGAGCTCTCCACCAGCAGATGGGGCTTCTGTTTCTCCCTCCCTCCTCCCATCTCAAACCATGTCCATTGCCTGCTACAAAGCTTGAGAATCTACCATGGGAGTTACTCCACCGAGTACACAGAGATATGATCCAGGCATTCACTTTCAAGAATACAGACATCTTTTTTGAAGTAAATTTCAGTGTAATAATGGTAACACCTCAGTGCTTTAGAAAGGGTACCTGGCAAATGGGAAGCTCTCAATAACTTTTTCTTTCTGTTGTGTGTCAGTTAATTGGTTTCTCTTTGAAACGATTAACTGGGAATAAAGTGTGAGGGAGAGGTCTTTTGTTTTGAGTGGGAATGGGGGATGATTTTGGCAAAGTAAGTCCTTCCTTGGAAGGGCTGATTGGATGCAGGATTTACAACAGTTGTCACTTCAGGAGGACATGGAGTGCTTGGGGTGGTGTCAGCAGGGGGTTGGACAGACGGGAGCGTAGGAGGGAGGGAGGTGGAAGATGAGGGAAGTCATGAAGACCAGACCTGCTCCACACCTTGGTCCTTGGATGTGGCTTTGCATAATGATGATACTTACTCGCGATCTAGCTGATCCTCCTCGGGTTCTTCCATTGTAGATTCCCTAAAATACCAGCAGAGATGTATTGGATGAATTGGGGAAATGGGTCCATTTGTGAAACACAGAGTAACTCGCCAAGAGTCCCAAAGGATAGGGACAAAATTAAGTCAACTGATTTCCTCCCTCCAACCCCCCAGGTTTTGGCCATGACAAAACCCAGCCCTTTGATTCTTCTGTCCCTGATCTGACTGTACCTCAGGTAAGGATACAGTGAGGATACAGGGATAATGCTGGAAAATTCAATGTGTGTCCTTCTAGTGGGTACATGCGGAGATGGTTCTCTAGAACAAGAACCCTTTCAAACTTTGCTCCAGGTAATTAGAATCAGTAAAGGTCATCCATTCCTCTGAAGTCCCTTTTTGCTCCGTGCCCGGCTGCTTTCCTTAAGGCCCCGTGGGCATGAATGTAGGTGCATGACCGCCCTGAAAAGTAATCTTTCTGACCTCTAGCCGGGACTCTGTAGGGATCTTCAGATATTAAGGTATTTAGTATTAAATAGGGCTCAGAAAAACCAAGCAGAAGTAGATGATTTGGTTCATTCTGTACCTTAGTTTCCTTTTTTTCTCCAATTCTTCAATAAACTCTGTCCCCCTCCTGTAAATGGCTTCCTGATTCTACCTTAGTCGCTCAGCTTCTGAAGTCTGATCTTTCCCCACTGGAACCAACCAGTAGAGTGTCAGAACCTTCCGAAGGGTCAGGACTCTGCTATTGACAGGATGGGTGGGGCAGCGTGTCACAGTGGGGTGGGTGACACGCGGGGGTTGGATAGACGGGGGAGTGTAGGAGGGAGGGAGGGGGAAGACGAGGGAAGTCATGAAGAGCAGACCTGCTCCACACCTTGGTCCTTGGATGTGGCTTTGCATAATCATGATACTTACTCGCGATCTAGCTGATCCTCCTCGGGTTCTTCCAATGTAGATTCCCTAAAATACCAGCAGAGATGTATTGGATGAATTGGGGAAATGGGTCCATTTGTGAAACACAGAGTAACTCGCCAAGAGTCCCAAAGGATAGGGACAAAATTAAGTCAACTGATTTCCTCCCTCCAACCCCCCAGGTTTTGGCCATGACAAAACCCAGCCCTTTGATTCTTCTGTCCCTGATCTGACTGTACCTCAGCTAAGGATACAGTGAGGATACAGGGATAATGCTGGAAAATTCAATGTGTGTCCTTCTAGTGGGTACATGCGGAGATGGTTCTCTAGAACAAGAACCCTTTCAAACTTTGCTCCAGGTAATTAGAATCAGTAAAGGTCATCCATTCCTCTGAAGTCCCTTTTTTGCTCCGTGCCCGGCTGCTTTCCTTAAGGCCCCGTGGGCATGAATGTTGGTGCATGACCGCCCTGAAAAGTAATCTTTCTGACCTGCAGTCGGGACTCTGTAGGGATCTTCAGATATTAAGATCTTTAGAATTAAACAGGGCTCAGAAAAACCAAGCAGAAGTAGATGATTTGGTTCATTCTGTACCTTAGATTCCTTTTTTTCTCCAATTCTTCAATAAACTCTGTCCCCCTCCTGTAAATGGCTTCCTGATTCTACCTTAGTCGCTCAGCTTCTGAAGTCTGATCTTTCCCCACTGGAACCAACCAGTAGAGTGTCAGAACCTTCCAAAGGGTCAGGACTCTGCTATTGACAGGATGGGTGGGGCAGCGTGTCACAGTGGGGTGGGTGACAATGGTCATTCATGCAGAGTTCCAAGGCTAGATGGGTGCGTGTGTTTTATGGCCGAGTCTTCCGTTTGGTGGTGGTCAGTTCAATGGTTGTGATTCCTGGGTAGTATGAAGGGGTGGTCCCTGTGTTTTATTTTTCTCGCAGTTTGAGCTTCCTCTCTGCCCGAGTGTGGCTATGGGAACCTGGGTCCTAAGGCAGCAGTCTGATCCCATAACCGCTCATTCATCTGACACACACTGAAACATCAGAAGAGCGCTTATGGATGCCAGGCACTGTTCTAAGCATGGGGGAGACAGAGTGAACAGAACAGCCCAAACACCTGCCATCACGGAGTTTACATTACAGGGTGTGTATGTGAGGGCGGGAGGGGTAACACAACGCAATAAATGAGTACATTTATTTTATTTGGTATGACAAAAGAGAAGAATGCTATGAAGAAACATAGGTGAAGAGGGTGAGAGGAAATTCAGTGAGGACTGTTTACGTGGGAGGGAATTGAAGTTTTAAATAGGGTGGTGCAGAGAACGCACTGAGCATTGCCAGACCCAGAAGTGTGGTGTAGATGTGTCAAGAGGCCTGATCAATGGGAAGGAAACTTTAGGTTGTGCTGAGGTGAACACAGAATCCTCAGGCCTCACGAGCAAGGGCAGTAGCAAACAAGGCCCATGGCCAGCAGAAGCATGGACCAGCACGCAGCCGAAGGGCCAGCAGGCCCAGGGCACCAGCAGGCGGCGTGAGGACGCAAAGCTCCTCCTTTGCTGCTTAGAGGATACGTAGCTTTTCCTGCAGCTGCCACTATTCTGGGAAAAAAGAGAACTCGGGAGAGGGAGAATCTGTCCAAAAAATACTGAGAAATTGCCCATAGAGATTTTTAACTGGGAAAAGTCCATGATACCTCGAGTTGGCCCCATTGTATTTTCTGCCAACTTCAGTCAGAGCAGGGAGAGGGGAAGATAAAATCAACTGCCCTATTGTAAAGAGTATGTTCCTGCATACATGAGTCTGTACACTCTGGCCACATTCTGTACAGTTTGTAACTGTTCGCATAAGTCGAGGAAACCTGGGAAGTTTTGAATCTCTACTTCAGGACTGTATTGAGTTGATTTGTGGGCCAGAGTGACTTCTTAACATACTGTAGTTTCTAACAAACTATTTGTAAAATTAACGGCCTCTGATGACCCCCATTACCGTCTCCCTTTATGAAGCTGTACACAGAAGAGTAATTAAGTAACAATTCAGGCCAATGTTCATTAATCCCAGCTGGTTATATAGCTTTTCCAGGAAATGCCCTGGACCAAGGTTATCGTAGCGACTAATGGATTGGATAGGGACTTTCACTGGGATAAAAATAAAGCTCTGTCTCCTTCCTGGGGAGCTTTTCTCCTGGAGGGGCTACCAAAGGCAAACCTGTAGGGGCAGCAGAACCCCAAAGCTTGGGACCTTGTGTGGGACGAGGACAACAGACTGCTATTAGTGAGAATTGCTAAATCGAGGTAGAAACAGGGTCTTGGGGGCAAATTAAGGTCCTTGATGTAAGCATTGCTGCTGTTGGAGAGGTGGCTTGATTAACACCCAGTGCAGCATTAGAGCAGCTGTTTTCACCTTGTAACTTTTTTCAAGCCGTGCTGGGCCCTGTGCAGAAGAGTCACTGGGACACATCAGACTGTGCTGCGTTGTGGCCGGGAACTCTGGCCTTGGCGTGGCAGTCTGTTGTGAAAACATCCCCTCCTCTTCCAGGCTGGGCACCCAGGATCTGTTTGCCTGGCCCTCTCCCTGCTGCTGTGAGGGGGCAGGCCAGGTGCCCGAGCCCTGGACGCGGCTGCCTGGGCCCCGGCCCTTCCTGCTGACTCACCTGTCGTTTCACTTCCGCAGATTCTGCTTGTGTGTGTTTATAGATGAGCCTGGTTTTGAGGCTCATGACTGCGCAAGACTCTAGAACGTCATTGTAGATCATTGTTTTTCGAATACAGAATCAAATACATGATTTTCCTTATGTCCTTACTTATTTTTAGTTACTATTTTTGTGCAATCTTTAGGCTCATAAAACCTCTTTGAATTCCCTTTTGAAATACTCAGAATAGCTTTTCTCAAAAGCAGAAATTTGAACTGGACTGAAATGTTAAGAAAAATAAGGAATGTACCATTAGTTCATTCTGCCATTATTTACTATCCAATAAACAACTATGGTGGTTTGAACTGGCAAAATGTGTGTGTGTTTTCTTTTATAATTCATTGTATTGCTGTTATAATAGCATAAATTATTTTAAAAATGAAAACTCATCAAGGATCTCACCTCAGCAAAACCCTGTATTTTTACAAGTTTTCTTCTATTTTTCCTATTGACAAACCATCTTTTGTAGTTATCATAGAATAGATAATACTGTTGTTTGCCTTCTCACTTAATATTTTTCATAAACACTTTCCAGGTTTTTACATAGTCTATAACATTTCAATCAGCACATGAAATTCTGCTAAGTTGGTAGTCTTCATAATTTGCTCCTCCACACCC
This sequence comes from Manis pentadactyla, assembly GCF_030020395.1. Lineage (NCBI taxonomy): Eukaryota > Metazoa > Chordata > Mammalia > Pholidota > Manidae > Manis > Manis pentadactyla. The sequence continues at coordinate 112,885,411 of NC_080029.1, forward strand.
TTACCTGTTTGTCTGTGTACGTATCTGTCTCCCCTGGAGTGCCAGGAGAGTGCTCTGTATTAATTTTCTAGGGCTGCTGTAACAAAGTGCTACACACTGGGTGGCTTAAACAACACAAGTTTATTTCCTTACAGTCTTGGAGGCTATGAGGCAAGGTGCTGGCAAAGCTGGTTTCCCCTGAGGCCCCTTTCCTTGGCTTGCAGATGGCCGTGTTCTCCCCTGTGTCCTCACAGAGGCATCCCTGTGTGTGTCTGTGTCCTTATTTCCTCTTCTTAAAATGACACCCATCATAGAAATTTGGGATCAACAGAGGTGAGGCTTAGAACCTCACCCCCCCTGTTTTGAGAGAAATCTTCTGCATCCGTAGATGTTTTGTTGCCCTTGTCTAGCTTGGATTAATACTTAGTCTATAGGCACAGACCTGATCATCTACATTTGCCCTCTTACAGCACTAAGTTATGTTTTCTACCTTTATCTTGCATCTACCTACCACTTCAGCATTTTATTTAAAAAATAATAATAATAAGGGAGAAATGTGGGATTCACATATAAATCAAGTATAAAAATGACACCGTCATAGAGAATTATGGCCCTCCTTCATGACCTCATTTTAAAGTGATTACCTCTTTAAAGACCTTATCTCCAAGTACAGTCACATTCTGAGGTACTAGGAATGAGGACTGCAGTATAGGAATTTTAGTAGGACACAACTCAGCCTACAAGAGGTGTTCAACAGATGTTTACCTGTGATGAGCATTCAGGCTATTTCCCCACCCTTCCCCCAAGTAAAAGCACTTCAAAGAATAGATTTATATAGTCATTACATTTTTTAGATACAACCAAACTGTCAGATATGTATTTATATTTTTACCATTTTTGAATGTCTTTTAATATATCAGCTTTTAATTTTACATGTGAGGAAAGTAAAGACAAGAGAGACAATAAATGTTTTGCTGCTATTATGTTTCCATTTGGAATGGAGGCTCAAGGTTTGTTTTTTTTTTCACAATTTATTCGTTCCTTTATTTCCTGGAACCTCAATGCACATTTGCTTATCTTTTTTGTTTGTCTGATTGTTTTTATTTTGTTATCATTAATCTATAATTACATGCAGAACACTATGCTTAACTAGGCTCCCCCGTTCACCATGTCCCCCCACAATCCCCATTACTGTCACTGTCCGTCAGCGTAGTAAGATGCTGTAGGATCACTACTTGTCTTCTCTGTGTTGTACAGCCCTCCCCATGCTCCCCACACATATTATTCCTACTAATTGTAATGCCCCCTTTCTTTTTCCCTGCTCTTATGAGGCTCAAGTTTTTATCATGAATTTTTTTTTCCCTACTGGAAATTATACATTGGAATATTTTCCCCTTTCATATTATTTATTCTCTCTTTGGCTTATAAAGGCAATATTAAACCTTCTTGGTGAACAATTTCTGCCAAACTTGCCATTGAGAGGTTTTCAATTTTTTTATTAAGGTATTATGGATATACACTCTTTTAAAGGTTTCACATGATAAAACAATGTGGTTATTACATTCACCCATATTATCGTGTCCCCATATACCCCATTGCAGTCACTGCCCATCAGTGTAGTAAGATGCCACAGAGTCACTACTCGTCTTCTCTGTGCTCAGCTGTCTTCCTCATGATCCCCCCTACACCATGTGTGCCAATCATAATACCCCTCAAGCCCCTTCTCCCTCCATTCCCACCCGCCCTTCCTCACTCCTCCCCTTGGTTACCACTAGTCCCTGCTTGGAGTCTGTAAGTCTGTTGCTGTTTTGTTCCTTCCGTTTTGCTTCGTTGTTATACTCCACAAATGAGGGAAATCGTTTGGTACTTGTCGTTCTTCGCCTGGCTTATTTCACTGAGCATAATATCCTCCGGCTCCATCCATGTTGTTGCAAATGGTAGGATTTGTTTCTTTCTTATGGCTGAATAGTAGTCCATTGTGTATATGTACCACCTCTTGTTTATCCATTCATCTACTGATGGACACTTAGGTTGCTTCCATTTCTTGGCTACTGCAAATAGTGCTGCAATAAACATAGGGGTGCATATGTCTTTTTGAAACTGAGAAATTATATTCTTTGGGTAAATTCCTAGGGGTGGAATTCCTGGATCAAATGGTATTTCTATGTTTAGTTTTTTTTGAGGAACCTCCATATTGCTTTCCTCAGTGGTTGAACTAGCTTACATTCCCACCAGCAGTGTAGGAGGGTTCCCCTTTCTCCGCATCCTCACCAGCATTTGTTGTTCTTAGTCTTTTCGGTGCTAGCCGTCCTAACTGGTGTGAGGTGATACCTCAGTGTGGTTTTAGTTTGCATTTTTCCCTGATGATTAGTGATGTGGAGCATCTTTTCATGTGCCTGTTGGCCACCTGAATTTCTTCTTTGGAGAAGTGTCTGTTCATATCCACCACACATTTTTTAATAGGGTTATTCGCATTTTGGGTGTTGAGGCGTGTGAGTTCTTTAGGCATTTTGGATGTTAACCCCTTGTCGGATATGTCATTTACAAATATATTCTCTCATACTGTAGGATGCCTTTTTGTTCTGCTGATGGTGTCCTTTGCTGTACAGAAGGTTTTTAGTATGATGTAGTCCTATTTGTTCATTTTTTATTTTGTTTCCCTTGCCTGAGGAGATGCGTTCAGGAAAAAGTTGCTCATGCTTATATTCAAGAGATTTTTGCCTATGTTTTCTTCTAAGAGTTTCATGGTTTCATGACTTACATTCAGGTCTTTGATCCATTTTGAGTTTACTTTTGTGTATGGGGTTAGATAATGATCCAGTTTCATTCTCTTGCATATAGCTGTCCAGTTTTGCCAACGCCAACTGTTGAAGAAGATGTCATTTCCCCATTGTATGTCCATGGCTCCTTTATCCTATATTAATTTACCATGTATGTTTGGGTTTATATCAGGGCTCTTTAGTCTGTTCCGTTGGTCTCTGGGTCTGATGTTGTGGCAGTACCAAATTGTCTTGATTACTGTGGCTTTGTAGTAGATCTTGAAGTTGGGGAGCAAGATCCCCGCCACTTTATTCTTCCTTCTCAGGTTTGCTTTGGCTATTCGGGGTCTTTGGTGGTTCCATATGAATTTTTGAACTATTTTTTCCAGTTCGTTGAAGAATGCTGTTGGTAATTTGATAGGGATTGCATCGAATCTGTATATTGATTTGGGCAGGATGGCCATTTTGACGATATTAATTCTTCCTAGCCAGGAGCATGGGATGAGTTTCCATTTGTTAGTGACCTTTTTAAATTTCTCTTAAGAGTGTCTTGTAGTTTTCAGGGTATAGGTCGTTCACTTCCTTGGTTAGGTTTATTCCTAGGTATTGTATTCTTTTTGCTGCTATTGTGAATGGAATTGTTTTCCTGATTTCTCTTTTCTGCTAGTTCATTGTTAGTGTATAGGAAAGCCACAGATTTCTGTGTGTTAATTTTGTATCCTGCACCGTAGCTGTGTTCCGATATCAGTTCTAGTAGTTTTGGAGTGGAGTCTTTAGGTTTTTTTATGTATGATATCATGTCATCTGCAAATAGTGACAGTTCAATTTCTTCTTTACTGATTTTGATTCGTTGTATTTCTTTGTTTTGTCTAATTGCCGTGGCTAGGACCTCCAGTACTCTGTTGAATAACAGTGGGCAGAGTGGGCATCCCTGTCTTGTTCCCGATCTCAGAGGAAATGCTTTCAGCTTTTCACTGTTCAATGTGATGTTGGCTGTGGGTTTATCATAGATGGCCTTTATTATGTTGAGGTACCTGCCCTCTATACCCATTTGGTTGAGAGTTTTTATCATGAATGGATGTTGAATTTTGTTAAATGCTTTTTCAGCATCTATGGAGATGATCATGTGGTTTTTGTCCTTCTTTTTTTGATGTGGTGGATGATGTTGATGGATTTTCGGATGTTGTACCATCCTTGCATCCCTGGGATGAATCCCACTTGGTCATGATCCTTTTGATGCATTTTTGAATTCAGATTGCTAATATTTTGTTGAGTATGTTTGCATCTACGTTCATCAGGGATATTGGTCTGTAATTTTCTTTTTGGGTTGGGTCTTTGCCTGGTTTTGGTAGTAGGGTGATGTTGGCTTCATAGAATGAGTTTGGGAGTATTTCCTCCTCTTCTGTTTTTTGGAAAACTTTTAGGAGAATGGGAATTATATCTTCTCTGTATGTCTGATAAAATTCCGAGGTAAATCCGTCTGGCCCGGGGTTTTGTTCTTGGGTAGTTTTTTGTCTACTGCTTCAATTTCTTTGCTGTTAATTAGTTTGTTTAGATTTTGTGTTTCTTCCTTGGTCAGTCTTGGAAGGTTGTATTTTTCTAGGTCGTTGTCCATTTCTGTATGGCAAATAGCAACATACGTCCTTTTTCTGTCTCCATGGATCTTAAATGTATTTATTTATAAAACTTAATGTAAATAGCACTGTGAACTGATATCTCTTTTTGGAATTTATCAAACTGTGGAATTCTGCTCCATGGTGGGCATACGTATAAGGGCAGAGACCGTGTGAGGAAACCCTTCCACTTAGAACACATATTCTGAAGATATTAGGCAGATGATCATTGTAGGTAGTGACTCAGCACCTGGGGTAGGAGACTTTATCGTCTGTGCTCTTGATGTTCAAACCCAGATCTGGCCGATGACCCTGTGAAAAATGGGACAGTTTTGCTGTTATCACAGACCTGCCCCCATCTGGTCGGCACGTTGCAGGGGTACAATATATAGCTATGGTAAAGAAACAGCTTCTGAGGAGAGCCTGCATTTACCATGGAACAGTGCCCTCTGCTGTTTCTGAGGGAGCCATTCAGCCATAGTCAAATCATGAGGGAAGAGTGCACTGCTCCAGAGACAAAGCAAGCTGCTCCTTGTTTGCACTGGTCAAGATACTGGGAGGCCAACTCCTGGCACCTTGCAGCCAGTCTCAACTGTAAATGTTCAGCAGGAGAATCAAGACAGCCCAGCCACAGCAGCCTACCTCCCCTACATCTGTTCCTAGGCTCTAATCCCACACTGCCTGTGAATGCTCCTTCCCTATTTTCGCTGCAAACACAGAAGAGCTTCCATTAGTTTTGCTCCTTAGCAGGAGGAATTTTTACAACAGTGATTTTAACCATTGAAGCTTGTCTTTAGAAAACTTCTGCTTCTCAGTATTATAAAATTAAAGGAAGCACAGTCAATGGCTGCAGTGAAGTAGTCATGTAGAAGAGAACAGCAGTTCACCGTTGGAAGTTTACACTGCTAAGGGATCAGCCTCACTTCCTTTCTTTCTTTTTTTCCTTCCTTCCTTCTCCCCTTCCCTGTTCCCCCGCTCCATCGTCATCATCTTTTTAATAAAACCATCTGAAGTTGCCAGAATCTCCATCTACGGGAATGATGTCACATAGTGGAAACTGGGTTTTTTTGCTGACTCACTTTACATTCTGGGAACAACTGTTTTTGCTGGTTCTCTCCACTCTCTGAATTCTCATTCTCAATTTTGTATTCTGGGTGTGACCGCGAATGATATAGTCAACATTTACCTTTACTTTAACCAACAACAAGGGCAATCATGGACCTCAAGATGTTATTAGGGATTTGTGTCCTTCCTAACAACTTTTGAACTGTTTTCTCAGCATTATTTCACATAGCTAGAGCAGAGAAAACACATAGTGATGAATAATGAAAGATGCATAAGGGAAAAATTTTTTTTAACTTTTCTTAAGTGACTCTGAAATCAAAATGTTTGAAAATTCTTTTTCTTTCATAATTCTAAGTCTCAAATTCATGAGTGCAGAGGAGTGGATTTCTTGCTCTATCATGTGGCGGTTCAATGGTAAATGGGAGCTGGCCATACCTTATCCTCCCCTTGTGCCAAGAACGAAGTCTGGTTTAATGAAGCACCTATTAAGGCCGCACCTACTGGGCAGAAACTGCCAAATTCTACAGGACCCTAGAATGCCTCTGCCACTCAGTGTGGGAATAAGCCACGCGTGCAGTGCCGCTCTTTGAGATGGTGGAGGGTGTTTCCATTTAGGGTGCCAGGTAAAATCTCAGTGACTTGTATGGTCAGACAATGCGTATTTGCACATTAATCTAGTAATTGCCATGAGAAAAGGATTTTGTTTTCTCTGAGGCCTGGGGTGAAGAAAGAATTTACTCATTCTTGGCAATTTACCAGATTAAGAAAGTTGCTTAATTTTTTTTTTCCATTTGGTTCGTTCTGTTTGAAATATTTATCTGTGGTCCAAGATGCCTTTAAGCCTTTCATTAAAGGATGACTTTGCTGACACATGATCAGCTGATTATGGGACAGGGGTAGGCAATTGACCTCAGCCAATACAGACTCTTTGGTCTTTCCTGCTGTAGCTATTGGAAAAGACTGATTGTGCTGAAGTTGCTAATCTGGTAGTATAGGATTTAGGTTATTGGCAGAATATTGCCACTTAAAGGAGCAATGCCCATTCAGAGAAATGAGGGAGAGAGATGAAGCCCTGAGGACATTGGTGAAACTTCTGGATTCAGCCATGCCTGAAACCTCAGGTTTTTAGTTCCATAAGGCAATATCTTTTTTTAAATTTTGCTGTAATTTGTACGTTCTAATTATCAGTAGTGAGCCATCTGCATTGCAGAGATCCAGTCTCTTACATTTTTAAGATTAACTAGAAGTATTGAATGGACTCTAACTTTGTTTAGCATCGGTGACATTATTCTGAAAATGGTCTACTCTGTTTACTATTTCATACTATTTAGCTTATCCTTTAGCCACTGAAATCTATTGACAGAGCTGTTTACTGGGCAAGGTTGATCTTGGAAAGGCAACATGGGGGGAAAGGTAATCCGTAGGCAAAACCTCAAGGGAAAAACTGAAGAAAACATCTTCCCTCTACAAGTTCCACCATCTCCTAGTGTACACAGTCAGGTACCACTTGCCTTCTTTTTCCAAGGATGTTTTTTGGGGATTAGTGGGGCAACAAGTCCTCAGTCCGAAGTGTGAGATGCGCGGAGAGGAAGCTTCTTAGCCTCCACAAGGTGCTCCTGTTCAGTATCTTGGGTAGTATGTCGATTAGGAGATCTGGATTTATAAAGCTTATGTGGAAAAACAAGTAGCCCAGCAGTGTGATGAAAAACAGGGTGATGAAAAAGAGAAATAGAAAAATCCTGAAAAGAGAAAGCCCAGAAACTGTTAAGCCAGATGTTAGAAAACCAGGAACAAAACAGTAAGTCATACCTAAATGCACACCTGGTTCCTTCTTGATGTTCAAATGTCTCCCACTAAATCTTGTCTCCGTGCCCAGCAACCCCTTGTAAATGTGGTCCTTCCCTAGTGCTGGCTTGCTAGTTACTGTCTTCCATCACTGTGTTTTATTTTCTTTTAGTATTTATCATTATCTGAAATTATCTTGTGAAGTAGTCACACCAATTTTTACCCCACTAGCAGAGTATACATTTCTATGGGTCTACACCCTCTCCAACGCTTACCATCAGATTTTTAAAGTTTCACTAATCAAATGGGTGTAAAGTAATTTCTCATTACCGTCCTGATTTGTATTTCCCTGATGAACAGTGATGCTGACTATCTGTGCATAGGTTTATTGGTCTTCTGTGTTCCTTTTGCCCATTTATCTACTAGGTTGTTTGAGCTCTTCTTACTAAATGGTAAAAATTCTTTATATGTTCTTGATATGAATCCTTTTCCATGTGTACTTTGAGTAACTTCCCTCTACTTTCTAACTTTCACTTGCTCTAAGTGTTGAAGAGCAAAAGTTAATAATTTTTAATCAAGTCTAGTTTATCAACCTTTCGTTAATAATTTTTAATCAAGCCTAGTTTATCAACCTTTCCTTTAATTAGAATCAATCCATTTTATGTCGTGTTAAAAATCCATGCCCTATACCAAGGTCTGAAAGGTACTTCTATCTTCATCGGGAGTTTGTAGCATTTTAAAAACATGTTCACAGATTCCTTGATACTCCTCTCATCATGAGATTTCCCTTCATTGGGGTGTGGACTGGGCTTACTGGCTCCTTTCTGAAGAATACAGTACCGTGGAAGTGACGTGCCGGTGCGTGACTTCCTAGGCTAGGTACTGGAGACACTGCAGCTTCTTCCTTCCTCTCGGGGGAACGCCGGCTGTCATCCTGGGAGGATTCCCAGCCAGCCCTGCGGGGATGTGCGTGCGGTGAGGAACTGAGGCCTGTTGCCAAAATCCAGCAAAAAAGCCAGTGTGGAGATAGATCCTCTACCCCAGGCAAGCCTTCTAATGGCTGTAACTTTGGCCAGCATCTTATCTGTGGCCTCACAAGAGACGTTGAGCTAGAAGTACCCAGCGAAGTGACTCAAAGGTTCCTGACTCACAGAAACTATGGGATGATAAATGTTTATTATTTGAAACTAGTAAGTTTTCGGGTAATTTGTTAAGTGGGAATAGGTAACTCATGCTGAATTTTAAAGATTCCTTTCTTTCTTTTTGTGGACATTTAAGTCTTTAACACATTGGGCTTGCTTTTTATATATGCTGCATGTTAGTGATCTGATACCATTTTTTGTCTTACCTGGATAACGTTTTTCCCTACCCTATTTTTGAACAATTCTTCCTTTCCCCTATGACATATAATCATTGTTACATATCAAAGGTCTAAATGTGCACTGTTTCTAAGCTCTTTTTTTGTTCCATTTCATTGTTCAGTTTTCCTGGTCTGGTCCCAATAGCACACTGTCATAATTATTGTAGCTTCATAGTACGTTCTGATATCTGAAATGGCATATTCCCCACCTCTTGCTTTTCTTTAAAATTTCCAGGTTATTTCTGACCCTTTACTCCTCCAAATATAGTATATTTTAGAATCATTTCATTCAATTGCATGAAAAATCTTTTGGGGAGTTTGATTGGAATTGAATTGACTATTTCTCCACTGGAGACAACTGATACATTTCTGGTATTAAGGCTTCCTATCCATGATCATGGTATTTCTCTTCTTTCATTCATGATACTTTTAACATTTCTTAATATATTTCTCTAAATGTCCCTATAGTGGTCTTGATTTCTTCTTTAAATGATGAATTTTTTTGCCCTCGTTGTGTTGCTATGATTTGCACGAGCAAACCGCCACTCTTTCCTATGTACATTAACCGTATCCAGCTGTTCTGGGCTGCCTCCAGCCCCAGGACAAATTCATTACCACCTGCACTCACTAGTCAAAGAGAACCCCTTCCCCACCAGTTCTCTGAAGTCTTTCTCGAGAGTTGATCTTAGAGCCCGGATCCAGGATCCATTCTGGTGAAGCATCTTAGAATTAGAATCACAAGCCCTTTACAAACCTCCTTCCTCGTTCCTACAAATCTCCTTGAAGCTGGATACAATATTCATAAGGAGGTTCTGGATGACATTCCCAGGGAAAATCTTAGGAATAACCAACTTTTTAATCTCTTGAGTTAACAACCAGCCTACCCGTGCCTCACAGAATGGTCGAGCAAAACAAGAGGAAAGGTATTTGTAGTCTGATGATCTAAACTTGTACATTCTCCTCCAGATTTCCAACTCAAGGCAGACAGCCCTGGGGAGTCCACATGGGCGATTCCATGCTGGGCACTGGTGTTAAAAGTATAGGTGAAGGCAGTCCTAGGAGTTCTAGGAAGAATTCTACTAGTTGTTCCAGAACACTATATTTAGGGACACCAAAATATGTAGTACTTCATTTACCTCCCCCTTAAGCCAATATTCTAGACAATTGGAAATTACCTTTAAACACCAATAATTTTATGTTAATCATTTTGATGGAACTCTTTCTAAATCACATTTTATACCACTTTGAATATATGTTTCTCTATGCCTTCTTAAACAGATTATATTGAACATAATTTGACCTTTTCTTGAAAATGCAAGGACTTCATGAGTACAGATTTTTGCTGTCACAGTGATTCCTTCAGAACTAATATGCACTCAGTTGTTTGAATCTTGAGTTCTTACTCAGGTTAACAAATATTTTTGAGCAATTATGATGTGCTGGATACTGTTAGGTGCTTTATCTCTTTTTCACAATCATTTCCTCTTTTATCTGTTATTAGGCAGCAGTATACTTGCATTTAGAATTTCTCTCCCTATGTATGTATATATTTTTCATGTCGGGGGTAAAGAGCTGACATTGTAACAAAGTTTGAGGGAGGCATGTCTCATACAGTAGGGTGAAAACCCAATCACTGTGCTTATGAACCCCATTTCTAATCTGCTGATTCTACTGGGGATCCAGGTACATCAAATGAATTCAGATTGTTAAGGGAAGAGGGAGTAAGTATGAGATTTGCCACATCTCTTTTAGGTGATAAGATTCCCGTTTCTGATTACTACTAGGCTGTTGGCTGCTAATACTGGAAAATGAGATTAGTAATTGCCTTTCGGCAAGAAGTCATAGCATTAGAACTGAGAAATGTGGTCACTGATGACACTAGTTTGTTGACTCTGTGTGTGTGTGTGTGTGTGTGTGTGTGTGAGAGAGAGAGAGAGAGAGAGAGACAGAGAGAGACAGAGAGAGACAGAGAGAGAGAGAGAGAGAGAGAGAGAGAGAGAATGTGTGAATGTGTATACAAGGTTCCCCTTGTCGTCTGCAGGATGGCTAGTAGATCTCCCAGTTTTCAGGAAGTTTGCTCAAAGATATTTACTTGCCTTTTACAGAGCCATATTCCCTTCTTTTGGAGAGAATTGTCCTGGGAGAAGAAAGGACATTGATAAATTAGCAGTTTCATCACTGTGAAGTAATATTCAGTGAGCCATTAGTTATATGTTATTTTTAGATACCATACAAATTTTTTTCATAAGCATAAACAGATGAAATTTTCAAAGACAATGTATATACATATATATTTATATATATGCATTATTTATATATACATACACACACACTTTTATATATATATATATATATATATATACACACACTTACATATTTATATATAATTTTGTATCACCTTCTTATACACTGATAGGAAGAAAGGAAGGCATAGAAACGTAAAGTCTGTTGCCCCAGGTTATACAGCTAGTGAGTGGCAGGGCCAGGCCTGAAGCCGGGACCTCTGGGAATCCACATTATCGGCCCTCATAACTCTTTGCTCACCTTCAGCTCAGCCAGCAACCCTTAGAGGAATGAACAAGCTATGGAAACCACACAAATATATTCTGAGATAAGTTTTAAAAGGTATAAAAATGTAAAGATGCAGGTATATCCTGAATTTCTGTGACATTTCTTTTACAAAATATTTCCTTAGTTATTTCATTTTCCTTTTAACTTCCTTGGGAGATAAAAAGACGGAGGAATTAAGATCACATTTTAAAATTGTGTAAATAAGGCTCATAGAATTGGAATCATGAGAAACTTTGTGTTTTACAAATTTGGTTCTGTAGCTTGAGTCAGATGAGGTGAAGTGCCCTCTAATCAGTGCTCAGGGAGCGTCTCTGTAAAGACGGCTCAAACTCAGGGCACGTGACCGTCATGGGACTCTGATAACCTTGATGAAGACACTCTGTTTTTCCTCTGATGGGTAGTCAGATGAATACTTTGATGAACCATTGGGGATGGATGATGGGACATATCAGAAAGTAGGCTAAGCCTCGTCCTAGAGAGGGGGAGTCCAGTTAATTTTTTTGCTGAGTGGGATATGGAAGAATAACTTGCTCAGAACAATTGGAGTCATGGTCACTGTGGGCATGTCTGACATATACCCAAACATCTGGATGACCCCAGGGACAATGGTGGATTATTGATGTTTGCTTTTTAGGAAAAGAAGACTTCTTTTTTTTCTGAGGTTATCAAGGCCATATATTTCATGCCAAAAAAGTTCTGGTGAATGTCAACCTTGCCTGTAAAACCAATATACATTACAAAAATAAATAGAAATTTATCTTTTAGTAACCTGTGAACTTGCTGCCCCAAAATGCCAAACAGGCAAAGAGCCGTGATGCTCTGCATCCAATTCTATGTCCTTCTGACCTTTGCATATGTGCTGGTGACATCACGATGTTAAATATGAACAGTCTTGGAGCTTTGTCATAAAGAAGTGATGACTTCTTATGTTAACTCATGGGGCAACTCTGATCAGACAGTGACAGATAACCCTGGTGCTCTGTGTTTTGAAAGATTCGGGACCATGTTGGGATCATCTGGCCATTTACATGGCTGTAAGAGAGGGAAGACAGTTGTCTTCTTTGTTTCAGGTGGGAATGCTTTGAAATTACATCTAGTACTGTTCTTGGAACGTGCACATGGGAAGATTTGTGTATGTTTCGTGGCTTATAGTGTTTTGGAAACTGACAGGCAGTGGCACTGAGTGAGAGGACGCAGGTTGGAACACTCACCTTATTATCTTGGCTGTTATATTTTTTTGCCGAGTTCATGCTCAAGACTTTTGATCTAGGGGGAAATGAACCAAGATAGGGATTGGATAAAGTACACTCAAATATTCATACTACATAATGATTATTTTAAAAGTTTTATATTCTAAAGCTGTGCTGTCCACTATGGAAGCCAGTGGCTACATGTACCTATGAACTTTAAAATTAATTAAAATTAAAAAAAGTCAGTTCCTCAGTCACACTAACCATGTTTCAGGTACTCAGTAGGTGGCCATTGGCTACTTATTGGATGGCACAAAGTTTTACTGGGCAGCTCTGTTCTAGAAACTTAGCTTAGCACTGAAGCCATACTTAATGTTCAAGGAGGCTCTCAGGAAACTTGAAGGTATCCTTCAGAATTCCAAGAGCTGGTACCCTGTGGCCCTCCCAGGCCACAATGCACACCAGGGCTATTTAGAGGCGGTATGAAGTTTGGGTCTCTTTACCTCGATCCCAAGATTCTCAAATATTTAATAAATGTAAGTACTTCTTGACTAAGTTAAGATGTAACTTCTAAAAAGGGGCCAAGAAATGGGAGTGAGATTTTTGACTTTGTTTTCTCACCATTTCAATTCTAGACAAACTCAGAAAGGAGGGGCTTTTGTCTTACCATTTCTAACCTTTAATGGTCATAGTTTAGTAGTTAATATAGCGTACAGTTTGAGTGTTGTAATATGGTGGCCTTCGTGTGTCCAGAGGTTAGTTTCGTGCCTGTCTTACATGGCTTAGTCTCTATGTTTTTGGGGAAATGAGGGTGGTATTAGATTAAAGGGCTTTTCTGTGCAAGTAGGAATGTCCTACTCATCAGAGTGCCTGACCACCAGCCCTTTTAAAATCAGATGTTCCTGCCCTTAATATAAACCTGAGTAGTTGAAAATGTGATAAAAGCATGAAGGGAGATGTGTTTCTGTGGTTTTTTTTAAGAAGGATGGAAGAAGGACCTGCATTTTAAAGTTGATGTGGTTTAGTGGGAGTCAAACAATCACTAACAGGAGGGAGAGAGATGTGGTGTTGGGGCTCACTCAGTCCCAAGTAGGAATTGGTCAGAGGAATGTTTGCTCTGACCCAGGCTGAGATGGAGTCACCACTAAAACCAAGAAGTTCCTTTTTTTGCCAAAACTCACACTTCTGTCTCAAGGAGCCGAGTCTCTGCTTCTTCTTCTATTTTCCTCCGAGTTTCCTGGTACTTCTTCCAAGAGAAATAAAAGAAACCACAGTCACTAATTAGAAGCCTTACGCTTTTTCTAATCATAAGCAGCATGTATTATTACGTGGTAACATGAATGCCTGGTCTCCTTCTCCAGCCCCCACACCCACCACCACTCCTGGTCACTCGCTGCGCTTCCTACCTTCCCAGGCAGGTCCCTGGGTGATTGGCGTCACGAAAGGAGCAGTGCTCGTTATGAATTTAAGAGCACAGAGGTCAGGAGACCAGGGCTGTAATGGAATGATATTGGTGGTGGGTTGTCAGGGACCCAAAGTCCCTTTGTAATGCCACTTTGAAGAGTTAATATTGTCCTAGATAGTGTTCTTTGAAAAGCCTGGTTTCATATTATCCTGTACCTTACAAACCCTTCTCTGTCCCATTACCGAGAAACTGTACCTTAATGCAGAAGACCTGATCTTTGCAGAGCTGGGCCACATGTGCATAGTCTTCCTTTATCTGGGAAACCAAAATTCAGTCAAATTTCTTTCAGGAAATTTCTCTAAGAACAAGAGTATACTTGTTTCCTCCTAAATCCCAGACCCTAAATGTAGTTTTCTAATTGTTCTAAATATGTTTTTGCTGTATATATGAACTGATTTTTTTTTTTTTTTTTTGAGGATAGATAAGCTTTATTTTGGGGGGGGGGATTTTATTTTGGGACAGTTGGGAGAAGAATAGATACTAATTTGTTGAAGATACAGATACAGAACATATCCTGTAAAAATTATTGAAGAGAAGGAAACCTAGGAGACTGCATTTATCTTCCTTTCCTTCATCCCCTCCTCAACCCCATAATGGTTCTGGATCTGGAGCCTTATTATATATAACTCAATCATTTGCAGAATGTATTGCATCGTCTAACTGAACATCAACTTTTCCCTCCTCTGGGAGAAGTAATACTGAAATGACTACCATCACCTTGGCCAGTTCCTTCTCTTGGTCAGCACAGGAAGCTTCCAGCTGTTGTAACTTAACCTACAGAAAGGGGAGGAGATGGATAACTCAAGGTGCAAGCAGGCTTCCATTCTGAAATGCTGTCTCAAAGGTTATCTTACAGGTGGTTGACGTGCATCAGGTATGGTATGAGATGTCTTTTTAATGGAGGAGAGTCAAACCATGCAGCGTCCTTCTGGTGACCCTGCCCTTCTACACTCCCAAGCCCTTAGCATTCATCAGGGCTCCACTCACGCTTAAACTACAATTCTTAGCTTCCTTCCTTCTTAGCTATTTCTCTTAGGAAAAACATCAGTCTTGAAAAACTTCAGTCTCCTTTTTCCTTTTATGTACTTACTGCTCACTCCTTTTTTTGCTCCCCGTATTCCTCCTTCTTTCTTTTCCTTCCTTATTTGATGAAAGCCTATTCTATATTGGTGGCTATGTCGGAGTGATGGGCAGAGGGCCATGAGAGTAGAAAGGATACAGTGGTGAACAGGATTGACAGGCAGAGTCTCTGCCTCACAGAGCTGACATTCTACTTGGGGACATTAACAGATAAGTCAACATGATAATGATAAATGCTATGAAAGAAATACAAACAGAAATGTAGTGACAGCGATGGCATGAGAGCTATCATAGGTGAAGTCCTGTCTGATGAGATGATACTGGGTTGAACTCTAAATGGTAAATATTAGCCAAATGGAGATCTGGAAGAAATATGTCCCATGCAGGGTTGCAGCAAGAGCCAGGACTGTGTAAGAGCACATATGTAGTGTGTATGTGGAAGTTATGTGGCTGGAGCGCGGGGAAACACCTGGTGAGGAGGAGATGAGGTGGGGAAAGGTTGACATGGATGAGATTGTGTAGGGCCTTGTTGCTTCTAGAGTTTGGTTCTTTATTTTAATTGCAGTGAGAAGCCAGGTGTGAACTCGAAGTAGTAAGGACATAATCTGATCTGTGTTTTTAAAGAGTAAGTCTTTTCTAGGTGTGAAAAGTAGGTTAAGGGTAAGAGCAGAAGCAGGAAGACTAAGAGGCTGATTTGGCACCCAGGCAAGGGCTTACGGTGGCTCGCAGAAGGGTAATAGTAACAGAGGAATAGATGTGCTTGGGCTCTATTCCCTAGTTAGAGCAGACAAGCCTGCGTTTTTCCTTCCTTCCACTTTTAGCTCTACTGTTCCCACTTTGATCTAGTACCATTGTTTCACATCTGAAGACTTCTAACGGTTCCTTTCCTCTTCAGTCAATTATACCGAGGGCCAGAGAGCCAAATGTGTCTAAGGGCTGTATTTTCAGAGGCGCAGCAGGCATACCATTAAACTGATGAGCTGATTGCCAGGATGTAAGAACAGAAGCAAGAGATGCTGTGTATTTCATAGAATTAGAGAAATCACTTGAGAATTCTACAACACATGTAGGCAAATGGGAGTGACTTAAAGGGTCAGTAATGCTTTAGAGTTCTTTGGAGGTGGGCTAATAGCTTCTGGGAAAATAATGGCCATTGTTCTGACAATACGTGGAACTACCTATAGTCTTTCTGCTCAGCTGAGGTGACACAGCATCACGAGACTTAAAGCCTTGCCGTGGGCTCTGCTGGGCTGCTGTCAAGAAAACTTGTTTTGAGCAGAAGGAAGCAAATGCAGTTAGTTATATGGCAAGGCTAGTCAAGGGGCTTCATAAGCCTTTCTAATCTGAGCCCCAAGTTTATCCTGAAGCACATGCAGGCTCCACATTTCTTCCTTTCCTGGACAGGCATGGCCAAGCAAGCTGTTTTGGTGGCTTTGGACTTCCTGTTTGTGGCCATCAGTACTAATTTGGCTGACAGGAAATAGGGAAGTAATTCTCTGTTTTTCACTTTCTATTTCTATTTTCAGTGTGTCCCTATCTGCAGGGGCTGCACAGACGTAGTATGGGCTTAAGAGTGAGCTTAAGAAGCTAAAGAGAAATAAGGCAAGGGCAAGACGGAATTGTACAGAAAGTATCAAGTAAGAATTTTACCTGCTTTCTGAATAAAAAAATAAGTCCACCTTTTTGCATCTTTGATCAGATGAATTGTGGTTGTGCCCAGGTTTTTATCTTTGGAACACAATTAGAGAAATGCTAAGCAATGTCTGATGATGCACTCAGCAGGTGGAGGTCACTAAATATTTGAGTGATAAATTGAATGAATCCTTTTCTGGATGGGAGTCAGTGATAGAGTGTGTAAATTACCTAGCACACAGTAGATTGACAAATCCTAGCTCTGCTCTATGAATTCATACATTTGCCTCAGCTAGACTTTTAAATAATCACATTAAATATGTGATGTTTCAAGGTTTTACTCTTCAAAAAAAGGAAAGAGTTTTAAAAATGCACAATTTCATTCAGTTTTCAAACTGAGGCTGGAAGGGGCTGATTAAATTGCCTAACTTCATATACCTCACTAAGTGCTGGGACCAGGATATAAACTAGGGACTTCAGTGTTATGTATGCATTGTGCAATTGTGTTCCGCTCTTCCTAAAGGAAGAGAAACAAAATATATGGCTTCAGAGTGAAATTCCTTACCAAGGGCAGAAAAGAATTCAGTACTCAGTAGTCTAGGCTTAAGTCTGACATGGGCTAAAACTACAAAGAATTTATCCCAGTTTTGACAGTTGTTTCCACTTAAAAGCTTGCTTCCTGGTTGTGTAACCCAAACCCACTCAAGATTGCTTTTTCATTTACCTTTGAGTCTTCTAGTGGTCCCTTTAGATGGCCTTGTTCACACTTGGGTGCCTTCTGCGATTTCCTTGTAAGCTATGATTTTAAATAAATACATATTTCAAATAAAAATGCATCAAATAAAAAATACTAGAAGACAAACACACTGTTTTGTGTGTAGAGCCAATAACATGGCCTTCTTCTCACTAGTTTTGGCCACCGGTGCTAGAGTCTGCACAAGCAGGAGTACTTCCCTGAACCCTATGCCATTCCGGGCTGCAGAGGGCTGCAGGCGTGGGTCAGAAAGTAGGGCGATCATAGGAGACCCACTGTATTTTGAGCAGGAGTGGAGGTAGAGTGAATGCCTGGATAAGGAAAGGGGAAGCCCTTGGGATTTAAGTATTTTTAAAAGTCTCTGTTGAAAATAAAATTAAGCTTTCACCTTCCAACAAAGTGTCAGTGGATTCCATTTTCTTGTGATAGAATGAAAAACCCATGGGCTCACCAGATAGCCCAAATGTCGCACCCACTCCCTTCACCTCACGCTCGCAGGGGGAGCCCATGGCATTCAGGTACGAGGCCCAGCCTCAGGAGAGTGGGGCAGGGGTAGAACCCGCCCCCAGCACAAACTTTTCTGACACGTGGGATCCTCTAGGATCATTTTCCCTCCCTTGTGTCTTTGACAACTGAAGCCGCTGCGGGGAACGTGGGGAAAACTAGAGCCCCAACCCACCTTTTTTTGAAGTTCTCTTATACCGTGCCCCAGAGTCTCATTTTTCCTTTCCTGTTGAGAGAAAGAAGCAGAGCATAGGTGTGGATCTCCCTGCTGCCACCCATCTTTATTCAGCTGATTGTTCTCCCTTTCACCGGGTGCTTTTTCCCTGCAGTAACCCTACCTCACTGCATACTGTCAGGTCAAGGACCTGTGGTTTGATTTCCACATATATATGTATATACCAGCTCACCAGGATAGACATGCCCACATGCAGGGCTTCCCAATATTAAATATTACCAAAGAAACTGTGCCACTGACACATATTTTACCATGACGTCTTTGACTATTCTTTGCATGTAAAAAAGAGGAGACTAGCTTCTCTGATGACTAATGAGAGACAAGCTGAGGAATAAAACCTATGAGATGGCTCTTCCTAGCTTCTTGCTTACAAGTCTGGCTATTTCTTCTTCCAGGTCTTGCAGCGTTCCTTCCCTTTCCACGGTGGTACTATTCTCCTTCTCCCAGTCATCGTCTTCTGTCAGGTCTTGAGTCTGGGTGATCTCACTTTCCAGCCTGAACGACACAAGCACATAGTGTGAGGAACAGACAGCTTCAGAACTGGAAAAACACATCTGTCAGTTTTAAGGGTTACTTCAGTGTCAGTAAATATGGCTCTCAAGTTGGAAACCCATTTTTCCTGAGTCCTTACCATCATAATCACTTCAAAGGCAGGAAAAAAAAAAATCACTTCGAAGTTTGACCTGAGTCCTAAGTCAAACACCCTAGTGTTCTTTCAGCTCAGGTGAATATCATCCAATCTTTTAAGAATCTCTTTGAAACTTGCTATAATTCAGGGTTTGAGCCACAGAAAATGCCAAAGAATGAAGAAGAAACTGCTACATAAGATATAGGTCTCTAGAGCAAGTAGGAAAATTCAGGTTTGTCTCTTCTCCTCTATCCCATCCCCTTGATTGGGAACGTCCCTCAAGAAAACCCAGCACTCACCTCTGTATGTCATCTTCTTTCTGGTGGATTTTGAGAAGAAGTTCCTGATTTGCTTTATCTGTTCTTTCGAGGTCTCTTTCAAGGTCCATGTTCAAACAGTGAATGTTTCTGTTTGACTGGGTCAGTCTTAAGATCTCCACCTCCTCTGACCTATAGATTCAGCCCACGAAAGGAACAAGGGCCAGTTATCTCAGGGTCAGGGATCTTTGGGCCAGAAGGGATATCTAGGAGACATGTAATTCAACAACCTGGCTGTTTCTGGGAGCACACCTTTCCTTTTTCATAGGAAATTGTATTTCTTAATCATGCCCTTACAGTTTGTTTCAGTAATTCTCGACTCAGTGAGCAAGAGAGGATTTTCCCAGGCTTTCTTGATCAAAGTGCTCAATATAATAGTACACCTCCTCCCTGGTTCCAGGAGAAGTTTGTTTCCTTAATAGCCTCTTGTATTGGAGAGAATGGTTTCTCAGGCAAATGGTGCACAAAATCTGCTCATGAAATACACTTCCATTGAGTTATTTTCATCCAGGCACCTGGCACATCACTTAGAGTTGGTTCCTGCCTTATGCCGCAAGAGCTCTCCACCAGCAGATGGGGCTTCTGTTTCTCCCTCCCTCCTCCCATCTCAAACCATGTCCATTGCCTGCTACAAAGCTTGAGAATCTACCATGGGAGTTACTCCACCGAGTACACAGAGATATGATCCAGGCATTCACTTTCAAGAATACAGACATCTTTTTTGAAGTAAATTTCAGTGTAATAATGGTAACACCTCAGTGCTTTAGAAAGGGTACCTGGCAAATGGGAAGCTCTCAATAACTTTTTCTTTCTGTTGTGTGTCAGTTAATTGGTTTCTCTTTGAAACGATTAACTGGGAATAAAGTGTGAGGGAGAGGTCTTTTGTTTTGAGTGGGAATGGGGGATGATTTTGGCAAAGTAAGTCCTTCCTTGGAAGGGCTGATTGGATGCAGGATTTACAACAGTTGTCACTTCAGGAGGACATGGAGTGCTTGGGGTGGTGTCAGCAGGGGGTTGGACAGACGGGAGCGTAGGAGGGAGGGAGGTGGAAGATGAGGGAAGTCATGAAGACCAGACCTGCTCCACACCTTGGTCCTTGGATGTGGCTTTGCATAATGATGATACTTACTCGCGATCTAGCTGATCCTCCTCGGGTTCTTCCATTGTAGATTCCCTAAAATACCAGCAGAGATGTATTGGATGAATTGGGGAAATGGGTCCATTTGTGAAACACAGAGTAACTCGCCAAGAGTCCCAAAGGATAGGGACAAAATTAAGTCAACTGATTTCCTCCCTCCAACCCCCCAGGTTTTGGCCATGACAAAACCCAGCCCTTTGATTCTTCTGTCCCTGATCTGACTGTACCTCAGGTAAGGATACAGTGAGGATACAGGGATAATGCTGGAAAATTCAATGTGTGTCCTTCTAGTGGGTACATGCGGAGATGGTTCTCTAGAACAAGAACCCTTTCAAACTTTGCTCCAGGTAATTAGAATCAGTAAAGGTCATCCATTCCTCTGAAGTCCCTTTTTGCTCCGTGCCCGGCTGCTTTCCTTAAGGCCCCGTGGGCATGAATGTAGGTGCATGACCGCCCTGAAAAGTAATCTTTCTGACCTCTAGCCGGGACTCTGTAGGGATCTTCAGATATTAAGGTATTTAGTATTAAATAGGGCTCAGAAAAACCAAGCAGAAGTAGATGATTTGGTTCATTCTGTACCTTAGTTTCCTTTTTTTCTCCAATTCTTCAATAAACTCTGTCCCCCTCCTGTAAATGGCTTCCTGATTCTACCTTAGTCGCTCAGCTTCTGAAGTCTGATCTTTCCCCACTGGAACCAACCAGTAGAGTGTCAGAACCTTCCGAAGGGTCAGGACTCTGCTATTGACAGGATGGGTGGGGCAGCGTGTCACAGTGGGGTGGGTGACACGCGGGGGTTGGATAGACGGGGGAGTGTAGGAGGGAGGGAGGGGGAAGACGAGGGAAGTCATGAAGAGCAGACCTGCTCCACACCTTGGTCCTTGGATGTGGCTTTGCATAATCATGATACTTACTCGCGATCTAGCTGATCCTCCTCGGGTTCTTCCAATGTAGATTCCCTAAAATACCAGCAGAGATGTATTGGATGAATTGGGGAAATGGGTCCATTTGTGAAACACAGAGTAACTCGCCAAGAGTCCCAAAGGATAGGGACAAAATTAAGTCAACTGATTTCCTCCCTCCAACCCCCCAGGTTTTGGCCATGACAAAACCCAGCCCTTTGATTCTTCTGTCCCTGATCTGACTGTACCTCAGCTAAGGATACAGTGAGGATACAGGGATAATGCTGGAAAATTCAATGTGTGTCCTTCTAGTGGGTACATGCGGAGATGGTTCTCTAGAACAAGAACCCTTTCAAACTTTGCTCCAGGTAATTAGAATCAGTAAAGGTCATCCATTCCTCTGAAGTCCCTTTTTTGCTCCGTGCCCGGCTGCTTTCCTTAAGGCCCCGTGGGCATGAATGTTGGTGTATGACCGCCCTGAAAAGTAATCTTTCTGACCTGCAGTCGGGACTCTGTAGGGATCTTCAGATATTAAGATCTTTAGAATTAAACAGGGCTCAGAAAAACCAAGCAGAAGTAGATGATTTGGTTCATTCTGTACCTTAGATTCCTTTTTTTCTCCAATTCTTCAATAAACTCTGTCCCCCTCCTGTAAATGGCTTCCTGATTCTACCTTAGTCGCTCAGCTTCTGAAGTCTGATCTTTCCCCACTGGAACCAACCAGTAGAGTGTCAGAACCTTCCAAAGGGTCAGGACTCTGCTATTGACAGGATGGGTGGGGCAGCGTGTCACAGTGGGGTGGGTGACAATGGTCATTCATGCAGAGTTCCAAGGCTAGATGGGTGCGTGTGTTTTATGGCCGAGTCTTCCGTTTGGTGGTGGTCAGTTCAATGGTTGTGATTCCTGGGTAGTATGAAGGGGTGGTCCCTGTGTTTTATTTTTCTCGCAGTTTGAGCTTCCTCTCTGCCCGAGTGTGGCTATGGGAACCTGGGTCCTAAGGCAGCAGTCTGATCCCATAACCGCTCATTCATCTGACACACACTGAAACATCAGAAGAGCGCTTATGGATGCCAGGCACTGTTCTAAGCATGGGGGAGACAGAGTGAACAGAACAGCCCAAACACCTGCCATCACGGAGTTTACATTACAGGGTGTGTATGTGAGGGCGGGAGGGGTAACACAACGCAATAAATGAGTACATTTATTTTATTTGGTATGACAAAAGAGAAGAATGCTATGAAGAAACATAGGTGAAGAGGGTGAGAGGAAATTCAGTGAGGACTGTTTACGTGGGAGGGAATTGAAGTTTTAAATAGGGTGGTGCAGAGAACGCACTGAGCATTGCCAGACCCAGAAGTGTGGTGTAGATGTGTCAAGAGGCCTGATCAATGGGAAGGAAACTTTAGGTTGTGCTGAGGTGAACACAGAATCCTCAGGCCTCACGAGCAAGGGCAGTAGCAAACAAGGCCCATGGCCAGCAGAAGCATGGACCAGCACGCAGCCGAAGGGCCAGCAGGCCCAGGGCACCAGCAGGCGGCGTGAGGACGCAAAGCTCCTCCTTTGCTGCTTAGAGGATACGTAGCTTTTCCTGCAGCTGCCACTATTCTGGGAAAAAAGAGAACTCGGGAGAGGGAGAATCTGTCCAAAAAATACTGAGAAATTGCCCATAGAGATTTTTAACTGGGAAAAGTCCATGATACCTCGAGTTGGCCCCATTGTATTTTCTGCCAACTTCAGTCAGAGCAGGGAGAGGGGAAGATAAAATCAACTGCCCTATTGTAAAGAGTATGTTCCTGCATACATGAGTCTGTACACTCTGGCCACATTCTGTACAGTTTGTAACTGTTCGCATAAGTCGAGGAAACCTGGGAAGTTTTGAATCTCTACTTCAGGACTGTATTGAGTTGATTTGTGGGCCAGAGTGACTTCTTAACATACTGTAGTTTCTAACAAACTATTTGTAAAATTAACGGCCTCTGATGACCCCCATTACCGTCTCCCTTTATGAAGCTGTACACAGAAGAGTAATTAAGTAACAATTCAGGCCAATGTTCATTAATCCCAGCTGGTTATATAGCTTTTCCAGGAAATGCCCTGGACCAAGGTTATCGTAGCGACTAATGGATTGGATAGGGACTTTCACTGGGATAAAAATAAAGCTCTGTCTCCTTCCTGGGGAGCTTTTCTCCTGGAGGGGCTACCAAAGGCAAACCTGTAGGGGCAGCAGAACCCCAAAGCTTGGGACCTTGTGTGGGACGAGGACAACAGACTGCTATTAGTGAGAATTGCTAAATCGAGGTAGAAACAGGGTCTTGGGGGCAAATTAAGGTCCTTGATGTAAGCATTGCTGCTGTTGGAGAGGTGGCTTGATTAACACCCAGTGCAGCATTAGAGCAGCTGTTTTCACCTTGTAACTTTTTTCAAGCCGTGCTGGGCCCTGTGCAGAAGAGTCACTGGGACACATCAGACTGTGCTGCGTTGTGGCCGGGAACTCTGGCCTTGGCGTGGCAGTCTGTTGTGAAAACATCCCCTCCTCTTCCAGGCTGGGCACCCAGGATCTGTTTGCCTGGCCCTCTCCCTGCTGCTGTGAGGGGGCAGGCCAGGTGCCCGAGCCCTGGACGCGGCTGCCTGGGCCCCGGCCCTTCCTGCTGACTCACCTGTCGTTTCACTTCCGCAGATTCTGCTTGTGTGTGTTTATAGATGAGCCTGGTTTTGAGGCTCATGACTGCGCAAGACTCTAGAACGTCATTGTAGATCATTGTTTTTCGAATACAGAATCAAATACATGATTTTCCTTATGTCCTTACTTATTTTTAGTTACTATTTTTGTGCAATCTTTAGGCTCATAAAACCTCTTTGAATTCCCTTTTGAAATACTCAGAATAGCTTTTCTCAAAAGCAGAAATTTGAACTGGACTGAAATGTTAAGAAAAATAAGGAATGTACCATTAGTTCATTCTGCCATTATTTACTATCCAATAAACAACTATGGTGGTTTGAACTGGCAAAATGTGTGTGTGTTTTCTTTTATAATTCATTGTATTGCTGTTATAATAGCATAAATTATTTTAAAAATGAAAACTCATCAAGGATCTCACCTCAGCAAAACCCTGTATTTTTACAAGTTTTCTTCTATTTTTCCTATTGACAAACCATCTTTTGTAGTTATCATAGAATAGATAATACTGTTGTTTGCCTTCTCACTTAATATTTTTCATAAACACTTTCCAGGTTTTTACATAGTCTATAACATTTCAATCAGCACATGAAATTCTGCTAAGTTGGTAGTCTTCATAATTTGCTCCTCCACACCCTTACCTGTTTGTCTGTGTACGTATCTGTCTCCCCTGGAGTGCCAGGAGAGTGCTCTGTATTAATTTTCTAGGGCTGCTGTAACAAAGTGCTACACACTGGGTGGCTTAAACAACACAAGTTTATTTCCTTACAGTCTTGGAGGCTATGAGGCAAGGTGCTGGCAAAGCTGGTTTCCCCTGAGGCCCCTTTCCTTGGCTTGCAGATGGCCGTGTTCTCCCCTGTGTCCTCACAGAGGCATCCCTGTGTGTGTCTGTGTCCTTATTTCCTCTTCTTAAAATGACAC